>NC_043962.1:44979690-45254690 GCF_902148855.1 Sphaeramia orbicularis | reverse complement strand
TGTTTGGTTATTGTGTTCCAAACTTACTAATATCTCCCAAAATATTGGTCCTATCCACTTGCCAAGATATTTAATATGGAGATGGGACTATTCCTCAACTGTAGGTACCAAATTGGCCAGTTAAAAATGTCTCAATTTCTCAAAACCGCACAGATACACACACACACACACACACACACACACACACACACACACACACACACACACACACACACACAGATGCTTTGAGACCTTCCTGTATTATGATATAGATACTCTTAAGATAGTCAACAGCTATTCTGATGATCAGTAGCTAATTGGCTTGAGTACTTTATTGACCTTGTGACAGTGAACTAAATGCCATTCTGTTGTGGACCAAAACAAGATCGTTACTAAACGTTGAGTAGACAAAGCAGTTCATTGATTAATTGAGGAAATGATCAGGCGGGTAATCAATTAACATAATCACAAGTAGCAGCACTAGTCTGCAGTGCACTGGTCTGAAATATTGTAAATAAAGGACAGAGCTCTTTGTTTGACAGCAGCCACACTGTCAACCATTACTTAATATTTTTGGTGGTTGCTTTTGCTTCTTAAAGTAGATTTGATGTTCCGTTTGCGTCAGCATTTTATTTATTGTTATTGTTTCAAATGAAGTTATTAAAATGTTAAAGCAGATTAACAATATAATTTGGATCATAGTCTATTAATCCAACCATCTGTGACCTCTGTAGTCGTCTTCTACAATGTGAGCAACATATAGTTTTTTCAATTTAAATTTTCAAGTTACAGTCTTATTTTTACTGCAGGGAAAAAACAGTCAAAAGCATGGAGTGGAAGATTTGTTGAAAAAGCGACAACTAAAAGAAACATTGATGGGATTAAGGAGGCCAACAGGATGGAGGCCTGGAGAGAAGAAGGAGCAGAGAGAGGGTTTAGAGGAGAGGCTGTGGTGGGGTGCAGTTGGTGTAGACGGTTAATAACACCCTCTGTTTTGACTGGTAAATGCTCAGCATCTGTGTTTCTGTGACACAGACACAGGCTGGTGCACATTAAGTCTGTCTACATGTCATCCCCTCCTCCTGCCTCGTCACTCTTGACATTCTCTCTTCCCCCCTTTTCCATTTCTTAGCATCTCTCTGCTGCTAGACACCTCACTGGGGAAATCACTTTCTGGCACATTCCTCTCAAGTTGAACCCATTCTTAGCAGATTTACCAGTCCATCTCTTTGCAGCCAGGCCTTCCTGTTTCTCCCCTGTGGCCATCATTACAAGAAAATGTCTACAACCAGTAACTATGTGGTAGTGCACTATCAGCACCTGCTGTTACACGTTACATCAAATGTTAACCTAAATGCCTCCTCTCTTTCATCTCTTCCGCTTAGGCTGCAGAGTCTGGCATTGTGAAGATTAAGACCATCGCAGCCAGGAATACAGACATACTGGCAGGTGAGTGACAGTGAGAACCACAGTGGTTAACCACAACTGAGATGTCTAGGTGTCACTTGTTGGAGAAACAGTGATTTGAAAATTATTCTTTTACACCTTGTACTTATTATAAATTTGACTTGAAATGACTTATTAGTGGCTATATAGCCAGAAGCTAAGATACAAATATTTGATAATAATTGACCAAATGCTGATGAGGAGCTGGAGTTGGTCCCAGAGGGCCTTCAATGGCAGCTCACTGCTCCTCATGTGCAAAGTGCTAATGCTAACGCTAATGCTAGGTGCTGTGTGTGTTAGAATGGCTCAAATGTTATAAAGTGAATTAACCATAAATAATGACTAAATTAAACAATGAAATGGCAAGAAATTAGCTTAGACCCTTTTCCTTTTTCTTCAGTGCAGGAAAAAAAGTTTTTCCACTTAAAATAATAAATAATAATTAATAATAATAATAATAATAATAATAATAATTATTATTATTATTATTATTATTATTATTATTATTATTATTATCATCATCACTACTACTTTATTATTACTACTTTTCTACTTGTTGTTTCTACTAGTACTTACCAATTGAAATTATGATATTATATTATTATATGATGTAATATTTTCTTGTAGTATTTCTTGAGTGTAGATTTGGTGTTGTGCTGCTATTGGAACCTCAATGTCTTGAGGGCTTTGCCCAAAGGATCAATAAAGTTCTACCCAATCTAACTCACTTGACCTCAACTCCTATTTTGTCCTCTACAGATTTTTATATTTTCATGTTTCTTATATCAAATTCAAGCAATCAGTCATGCACATTGCACTGTTAGCAGGTGACCTTTAACATATCCAAATAAATGATGCTATTATATTGACCTTAGGGAACCACAAATCGCATCCCATAGCTTCCCATAGTATATCTTTCTAAAATAAACAGTTAAATTTAAAGCATTGATACCTGATTGCAGATGTGAAATGACATTAATCCTTATTTGTGTTCTATTTCTGCAGCTCTGAAAGAGAACAGCTCAGAGGTCGTGCAGCCATTTCTGATGGGCTGTGGAACCAAAGAGCCAAAAATCACCCAGCTGTGTCTAGCAGCCATCCAGAGACTCATGTCCCATGAGGTGGTGTCTGAGGTGAGGACCGTGAGGACATTTCATATACTCTATGTACAGTATATATACAGTTAACAAAGGTGTCCAGAATCTGAGAGCTTACCTTAAAACATGTAAAGGTGTAAAATATAGGTTTGCCACTTCTAAATGAGTGCATAAAAACTGAATGGCACCTATTACATTTGTCACAAAATCTCTGAGGCTTACTTTGCTCTTCATTTCCCATGTGTAGGGCGATTTAACAAGTAAAATCAATAAGTTGCCAATCCTCTTATCTGAATTCATAACCTTGAAGCAGAGTGACACAAGGTGCTTATCACCGCCCAAGGCTCCCGAGTCGATACTAATTACTTGTTGTGAATGTTTTTCCATGCGGTCATTTGTAAATACACACATTTTTAGTGTTTGCTGAACGTGTGTCCTTATAATTAAGAAACGTATAATCACTTTTTCTTTTTTTTTTTTTTTACAGTTCTAATCCCTTTGTTAGAGCTTTTCATAATTAATGCAGGCAGGATATTTATTCCAGATGGTTGATTTGACAACAAGTATGTCTTTGTTTTAGTAATTAATACGTGTTTTCCATTTTTGTGGACACACGTGCTTGTAGACTTGACATGGTCTATTGTTAATAATATCTAAAGGTTAATTCATTCAGATCAATACAGGAATCGATGCTGCTAATCAATAACAAATCAAGTAATGTTGGCATCAATTCTGCGTGTCTTTCTGGTGTTCAGTCTTAACCTCTTTGTCTGCCTTTGCACACAAACACATTCATTTTCTTCATTTTCATAGAAGGTTTTATATTTCCTTTATTCAAGGTTAGAAATGGTCAGCGTGGAACAAGGATTATTACGTTGTCCCTTTAGTTTCACATAATTAGTCTGTGATATGATGGTTAAGCAGAGGATTAGCTGTAATGTGATACCTGGCTGAAAAATTTGCAGAGAGTAATAATTTCTTCAACACTGTGGTCGTTTAATGAAGCTTAAGTGATGAGAGAATGGTTTTAGAAACGTATTATGTACCCCAGCAGGATTCTGACCTGAGATCATTTTCAAAGCTGCTGTATAAACGTCTTAATACACCATAAAGGACTGTTATTTAAGTGGGACAGAGCCATGCTTTCCACATTCAGCGTCATATGTTAGTTATTATATAGATATACCAGGAATCCCGTCTGTCCTTCTGAGATTTTTGTCCATTCTATTTCTCGGACACACTCACACACATTCTTTACACGTGCATTTCTCTCAATTTTTGCATTTTTTGGAAAAGTTTTTAAAAAGATTGAAAGTTAAGACTCAAAATGAACCCGTGGGTAGGAAGGGTGTCGTTGAGCAGGAGGGGCAAAGTGTTGTGCAACCTTGATCATTAGCAGTAGGGTCCGATCAAGCAAAGGTGAACATCAACATGAAAAAGTACATTTACACACATCATTTATCAAGTGGGCTAAAAATCTCTATTTTACGGAACTGTTATCCTTTTTAAAATGCCACTTACAAAGTACTGGAGAAGTTCTGAACCTTCTGCTAGGCTGCATTAAATTAACAAAAAGACATGCAAAAGACTATTACTTTGAGAAATGATGAAGTTTGTGAATTCATACACTGGTCACATTTAAAAAGTCTATCTGTGAACTGTTACCGAGAAATTACTCTTTATTTGTTATTTACCTATTAGGGATGTAACAATTACCGGTATAACGATAAACTGCTGTAAAATTGCAGACGGTTAGTATTACCGTTTAAATTCTAATTATTATGATAACCGTGTTTGATTACCGCACTTTTAGGGGAAAAAAACCCTATGTAAAGATCTGCTTTTATGTCAAATATTTGAGTATAGTTTTAATTTATTACAATTTTAATTTTATATACCTAATATTTCGAACCAATATTCACTTTTAAAATCTTTGAAAAGGTTTGTTAAGCATCTTTGTGTTATTTATGCAATAAATTATATACATTTTTCAAATCGGATTTTATGTCTTTTTTGTGTTTTCTGTCCTTTTATGTTTATAGTAGGTTAAAGTGAAAAAATAATAGGCAGATGATATAGATGAAGTTGTGCTGAAAAAAAAAGATACCAAACATGGGTATAGTAAACATTTGTTTATATAGTATATAAAGGCAAAATCAAAAGTACTGAAAAACGGACAAAATAGACTCAGACCACTAAGGGTTAATATTTGAATGTTTCTGCCAACAGAAGGTACATTGTGCCAATTATTTTATTAGGTTTTTGTTTTTGTTTTTTTTCCAAAATACAGCTTGGTCAAATTATTTCAGTGTGTGTGTATATAGGTACTTTTTGAACATTTTGAGCACAATTTCAACAATACTGCGATAATAATGATAACCGTGATAATTTTGGTCACAGTAACCGTGATATGAAATTTTCATATCGTTACATCCCTGTTACCTATATCAGTATGGACCACCACAAGTTGTAAATAACACTGTGTTAGTATTAAATACATTAAATAAAGTATTGCAATTATATCTGGCTTGTTATTTTTAAAAAATACGTCAACATTTTTGGTGACGCATACAATGGTAAAGAGTTGTCCACGTGTTACTATGGCAGCCTGTCCACGTGTTATCACATTCTCATGACAGTAAAACACTTTTCAGTATTTTACTCGAGAATTTATTTTCAGCATAGTTGAACATTAATATCTAAAAGGTTTTTTCCTACTTGATAGCAATTTCTGTCGAGAACTGCATGTTTTGAATGTTTGCGTCAAGCTTAAAAAAGTGTATGTCCATTTTCAAGTCCACGTGTTACCGAGCAGTAATTTGACATTTTTCACCTAAAAATTTTATTTCCTCAAATTATGTCATACATAATGTTAAAGTGCTTATAAATAACTACTCAAATATGTATAATACATGCATATAAGTTACTCTGCTTACATGACGGAGACTGTTGAACACGGAATGTGTCCACATGTTCCCGCTTGATCGGACCCAGTACTAAGTTTTATGGAGGCAACCCTGATTATTCTAGTAGCAATAATTAGGCTATCAAATATTAATGATACCATTATTGGTGATTCTTTTTCTGTTTTTACATAACTTACCGCTTGAGAGAAACAACATGCCACTTCTCTCTGTGACTGTTACCCACTGTAGCAGCTTTGTCGTGCTTTAAGGCATAAAAAAAATAATGCTCACTGCCTTTACCCGTGGCGTTTCGTCCTTGACTTGAAGTGGTTGTTATGGCATCGTTCCACCACACAAATATTTAAGACATCTAGGACATTTAAGGCACACACGTCATTTGTTTTGCAACACGCACATTTTTTTTATCCACTCACAACTGTAACTTATTTTCTCTGGCAGAAATGCTCCACCCTAACCCGCAGCTCTAAAAGCTACAACTAAAGTTTAGAAACTAACACAGTCACAAGAAACAAAACATGATAACCTCAGCACCAATTCTTGAGGTCCTGGTAGAGAGAAATGTGTAAGATGTTAAATGTGTTAAATTACAACATTAGATGTATTTGCAGATTGAACATTGTGGCACCAAGTACTGTATATCTAATACCCTGCAGAAATGATTTGAGAGTGCAGAGTACTACAGCATTTCCCTGCTCTGTGTTGAACAATCTCATCATGATTTCATTCATTTCATCCATATATTGCATCTTAGTATTTTTTTTTTCCCATTTTCAAGTACTGATTCCTCCTGCATCTCACCATATTTCGTTCACATGCGAACACTTCAGCAGTATAGCCTGAGGAGTGTTTAGATTTTGGACATTTTGACCTATGAAAGGACATGGATTGTCAACTACTGTCAGAATCAAGTGACATAACATCAACTGGCAGCTGGATTTGGTGTTATTGAACTTGATGATATTTTGCCCCTAAAGCAGCTATTGCCAGCTGATCCCTCGGTTGTGTGTGTTTCTGATTTGTTTGCGGTTTCTTTTTCTTTCTGTTTTTGCATTTTGTATAATTTATGACAGTTGTGACCTTAGGCTGTTCTCTCACCTGCTTTTTTTCATTTTCGGAAAAATATTCGGACCTACTTAGTTCAACCAATTCTTATGTACTTGCTTGTCAATATCTGTTAATGTTCAAAGATTTGTAATGAACATGAATGGTATTAATTTTAACTGTTGATGTGTGTATGACAGGCAGCAGCAGGGAACATCATCAACATGTTATGGCAGCTCATGGAAAACGGTTTGGAGGAGCTAAAACTTTTACAAACTGTCCTGGTTCTACTCACCACCAATACAGTTGTGCACGATGAAGTTCTTTCCAAGGTACGAGACTCACACCAATCACATACACCAGGCATGTCAAACTCATTTTAGTTCAGGGGCCACATCCTCCCAATATGATCTGAAGTGGGCCGAACCAGTGAAATAATAACATAATCGTATATAAATAATGTCAATTCCAAACTTTTCTCTTTGTTTTAGTGTGGAAAAAAGTAAAATTACATCATGAAAACTTGTACATTTACAAACGATCCTTTAAAAAATGTGAATAACATGAACAACCATGAAAAAAATGGAATTTAATTGAAAAAATTATTCCAATTTAAAATATAATAATTTCTATAATTTAAAATAAGTGGAATTTCAACAATATTCTGCTTCAGTTTATCATGTACACATGCATTACAACTTACATCGCAGTGCACAACTTACATCTACAAATACACATTAAAATTACACTTCTCTTTTGATATTTCAGGTTATTTGCATTTTTTGTGAAAATATAGTTTGTATTTTTCATACACTTAAACAAAGAGAATTTGGAATTGTCAGTCTTTATAGTTATTATGATAGTATTTTACTAGTCCGACCCACTTGAAATTGAATTAGGCTGAGTGTGGAACCTGAACTAAAATGATTAACATCTTCAGTGTAATTCTTACATTTCACAGATTCATCCCACGGGCCACATTGGACTCTTTAGTGCACTGGTTTTGGCCCACGGGTCGCATGTTTGACACCCGTGACATACACATCCATATCTGTGCTGTAATACTTTGTATTTGCACACAAACCTGATAGAGTGCTGTACCCTTTTCAGTACCACTGATATAACTCAGTTTTGTTTCTCAGTGAGTCATCTCTGATTTATTATTAAACTGTTGGTATAATGTTTATCAAACTCCACAGCAGCAGTCTTACAAAGTGTTTGTACATTGTAACATGCTGCCAAATCACACAGTACAGACTATCAGGCCAACTCTGTTTACTGTACTTTTGTTTAACTCCACAGACCTACCATTTTGTCAAGTAAAATATCTCTTTATGTCATCCATACAATTAAAAGCCAGACATTTAAATGTTGGATTTTTATTTTGCCCAACTTGATTTAAAGACTGTAAAGGTTTAGTCTAAAAATGCATTTACTCAGATGCATAATGATCTGATTTCATGTTTTGTTCCTTTACCAGGCCATTGTGCTGTGTTTCCGTCTCCACTTCACCAAAGACAACATCACCAACAACACAGCAGCTGCTACAGTCAGACAGGTTGTTACTGTGGTCTTTGAGAGGATGGTGGCTGAAGATGAACGTTTCAAAGGTCAGAGGCTCAAAAATAATAAGAAAAAAGTAAAGTTAGATTATGAATGACCATAGCTAAAGTTAACAGTAGCTTTATTGCACAAGAAAAACTCCGTTTGAATAGAGTTCAGAAATGAAAATAACACTAGTAGATGATAACTCCGCCATATCATCTTTTAATAATGCTGATTAATAATTAATATACTTGCTTTGAATTAACACGTACCATATTCTTGTACTTACTGTACTAATGTAGACATTATGAGTTGCTTAAATGACTTAATGTTGAATTATTGTTGCCCTCAGGCATTGTGGAACACCCTCCTCCTGTCCAGGGGAATACAAACCGTCGATCTGTTAGTACTCTGAGGCCCAGTGCCAAGGACGCATACATGCTGTTCCAGGTATGTCCACCAGGAGGCAGCAGCCCTCTCTTTTTACATCCATCTCCCCATCAGCTTTTCATGATGCCTTTGGACTGATTTGGATTTGGCTTGATATTTGACAAGATTTGACATTTAGTGCAAAGTTTGAGGTGATTAAAAAATATTGGTATTAGCACCCTTACAAGCCCTCTTGAGTACCTCAGTAGTTTTTATAATCTACAAAGTTAACATTTTATCCATGTAATGTAAGGAATTGTACAAAAAGTACACCAAAGATCCTTTGTTTCAAAGCTGTTTCTTACCCCACAGCCACTGCTCTTTTCTGCAGAGATGCCTCTCACCGAGCAGAGCTCAATGGCAGCTCTGTTTCAGCCACTGTGATGTGTCTGAGAAACAACACTCTATTGTGTTAAATCCTATTTTGTGTGCGTCTGTAGGATTTGTGCCAGCTTGTGAATGCTGACGCCCCCTACTGGCTTGTGGGGATGACAGAGATGACGCGGACGTTTGGCCTAGAGCTACTGGAGTCTGTACTCAATGATTTTCCCGGTGTATTCCTGCAGGTATATTCAGCTTAATGTGTTACAAATAATGCAGATTTTAAAGCATTTATACATATGTAGTATTACAGGGGTGTTCGCTATGTCACATATTGTAATAAGACATGATTGTCACGAGCTGTAAGGAGCAGTTAATTAAATGCACTTTTCCTGATCCTTCTGTCTCCTTCTGTCCACCCTTGTCTCTGATTCCTGTCTAGCACCAAGAGTTCAGTTTCCTGCTGAAAGAAAGAGTGTGTCCGCTTGTCATCAAGCTCTTCTCCCCCAACATTAAGTTCCGGCAGGGCAGCAGCAGTGCTGCCTCACCAGTGCCTGTAGAGAAACCTTATTTTCCCATCTGCATGAGGCTGCTGCGAGTCGTCTCTGTCCTCATTAAGCATTTCTACAGCTTGCTGGTAAGGGACGGATGTACTGTGACTGCTGACTGCATGGAACTGTTCCCTAATTGATGTTTTACCATTAACGGTTTTTCTTGAGCACAGAACTGATGCACTTAATTGATCAAGTCTGATTAGCATTGGATTAGTGTAATAGTAGTTTTGTTTTAGTTCTACTCCAGGCCCTTAATGAGCTTAGCTCCATCCGAGTAATTCAGTATTACAGCTGTTATCAGTCAATACAATGAAATAGTGTCTATGTTTGTGCCTCCATCAAGGAAAGTGGAAGATCATAGAGTAACTTAACTAAAGGAAACATCTCTCTGTTACCAAGCCAAACTCAGAGACCAGTCTGATATGTGTGGGTTTGTTTTGCAGGTGACAGAGTGTGAGATCTTCTTGTCTCTGTTAGTGAAGTTTCTGGATGGTGAAAAGCCACAGTGGCTAAGAGCAGTGGCTGTGGAATCGGTCCACAGGCTCTGTGTACAGCCACATTTATTGCGGTAAGCAACATTAAAGTATAGAGTTACATTTTTATTTCTGTCTCAGTATAGAAATTATATATGCAGATGAACACAGAAAGGGCTACTAACCACAGTAATTATTCCTCTTTAGTGGACTTGACATGCTGTCCTAGCACTGTGGAAAGGTGCCAAGTCCCACAGTCTGAACCCAATAGGACTGTAATCTCCAACTGTCTGTGTTCTTGTTCTTTTTCAGTTCATTTTGCCAGTCCTACGACATGAAGCAGCACTCCACTAAAGTGTTCAGAGATATTGTTAACGCCCTGGGCTCCTTCATCCAGTCTCTTTTCATCGTCCCCAATGCGGGCAACGCTGCAGCCGTCAGTGCACCAGCCGGTCAGTTCACATATTCAAAGACCAACAAAATCCATATAAATCTGAGCTGGAAAGTGTGTGCTTTTGTACCTTACTGAAAAATCTTCTCATATCTTTTCCACACATTAGTGTCCTTCCACTATTGAAAGGTTTAAATTTTTAAATTATACATATCCATAATGTGCTTCAGATGTCAGAAATATTCATAGTCATGCATAATGGGATAAACCTTAGTAGGCAGATTACATTTATCTGAAAGTGAAAATATGCCTAAATTAAATTGATGAAGCTGATATACACATGTTTAACGGTTATTATTTTCTGCCTCATGTCATCTTCTGTCTCTCCAGGTGGGTCAGGTTCAGGGGTGCAGGGAGCAGCACAAGGAGGTCCAGGAGCAGGAGGGGTCAGTGGTAACTTGACCACACAGGCGGCCTTTGAATACCGCGGCACCTGGATCCCTCTTATGACTGTTAGTGTCCAGGGCAGTGCCAAGGCCACCTAGTAAGTGCTGTTCAAAGGTTTAAGCAGCAGCTCACCACACTTTTCATCCTCCTTATGTGTGTTTTTAATGTGTAAACGCATGAAACACAAAGGTACAGTAGAAGGGATTACAAACTCTGCTGCTAAGTAGGATAAATATGAGCTTGGAACATCACTGTAGAGTTGGTGTTGAACCTCAGGGAGGCAGAGATCAAAGACTTGACTCTCCTCAAGGAGCATTAGAATGTGGTATTTCACAGGAAACCAAACTATAAAATACAGAAAATTACTGTAGCCGGAGGCCTTCGAGCAACAAAGAGAAGTGTTGTCTCTGACAGTAATCAAACCCGTTTGCTAACCAATTTCAGTTCTTGCTGTAGTTGTAGATGCTGCTGGACTTGCCCCAGTATGAATAAGAAGACGGCATACACCTTTGATTCATTTAACATTTTTTAATGTAATACTAAGTGGGAAAAAATAAGACATACAGCAGCACAATTCACAAATCAGTCTAACAAATTGAATCTCTATAACCTTTAAAGACCTAGAGCTATTTGTGTGATAACTTCCAAATGAGTTTTTCTCTACATTTAATCTTTCCTAAGTAACTTGTCACCATTTATTATAATATTATCCGCAACATGTTGCATTTTACACTGAAAATCAAGTATTTTCCCATATTTAATTTACTGATCATGCTAATGTTCATAAGCACTTGGAGTAAATGCAAAGGTTATTTTATGTAACAGAAAAAAATCTGAAGAAAAAGTAACTCTTTCAGCAAAATGTATCATAAACTGGGTCATATCTGATGACAATGACAAGCTGAAATCCTGCGTCTTACCTGAATTATTTAAATGTATAAGATTTCAGATGTTATTAAAAGTTCTTCGGGGTTTAATATATGAACAAAAATCTGTCTGTATTTGCACACACACTGCTTTAACCTCAATATTCTTTCTCTGATCCCTTTTACATCATCGTCCAGTCTAGAGATGCTGGACAAGGTGGAGCCGCCATCTATCCCAGAGGGCTACGCCATGTCTGTGGCCTTCAGTGCCCTGTTGGATCTAGTGAGAGGCATCACCACCATGATCGAAAGAGAACTGTCTGCAGAAGAGGAGGCAGCTGCAGAGTTCAGAGAGGCTCATCCTGACCAGGAGTGGCAGCCTCAGCCTGGTAAGATTATGCAAATGTAGTGGGATACAAGTATGTTCTAAAGCAGTAAACTAGTCAAATAGATCCAACATTATAGCAGTGTCAAAATATTCTTTATTCAAGATATCACACATCTTTTTTTTATGAGCTTCAGTTAAATGTTTCCCAGAATAAACCTCAGTACTTTGTGTCCTGGTCCCAGGAGCCCACTTGGTGTGGGAGGAGATGGTCAATGCCTGCTGGTGTGGTCTTTTGGCTGCATTATCTCTGCTGCTGGATGCCAGGTAAATAGGTTTTCTGCCATTCCACACATTATTTTTCTGCATTGGTTTTGGTGGTTTACATTTACAGTTAGTATTTAAGTGGGAAAATTGTCCCTATTTAAATCCCTAAAGTATAGTTAAGAAGAATCCTTAAAGTTATTAAGACTAGGCACATTTCATAACTGAAAAAAAAAAACTTAGTTTGACAGTAATGACTAAAGTTGGTGATGTCCACAATAAACTTCCACACATGGTCTTTTTCAAACAGTGCAGTACAGATGACACTATCTTGCCTGTCCTGTAGATCTTTTTTTTTTTTTTTAAACATGGGCAAACCTTAAAAAATATGGCAATTGATTCAAACTACAGATGAGTTTACTTGTCTGTTTTGTTTTTACTGGTGTTTCTTTTGTCTAGTGTGAAAGGGAATAAGACTTAATCTGGTGGTATTTGATAGGGGATGCATCACTAGGTACCTGATAGGGCTGAACGATATGGACAAAATTTCATATCTCGATATTCATGCCAGATATCTCAGTACGATACGATATGACTACGGGTTCAGTGAAAACCAAGCATTTTTCAGAAAAATACTAACATCATAATACAAAAGAAATTGGGAAGTGCAGTTTTATTTATAAGAACTCACTGCCAGTCGTCACCATTAACATAAAGTACAAATAAATTTAATTTGTTGTGACTTCCAGAGCTGTACATGCTCTGGAAATCTATACATGGGGGAAATCTATATCGTTTATATCGTTGCTTTTTCGACATTAATCTTGAATGTTCATATCTCGATATTGATACGATAATGATATATCTTTCAGCCCTAGTACCTGACGATTCGATTTTGATCCAGAGGGTTACAGTCTGATTATAAATGGTTGTAAATGCACCCCGCAGTTAATTAATATTTTTCTCACTGTATGATAAGTACTTGCTACTTTTAGAACTAAGTGCATTTCTGATGATCAATAATAAAAAAGAAGCTGATGAATTTGCTTCGATTATCTTTTATTGAAACAACAAAAATGTGTCATCTGGAAGGTTATACATGGACCTGGCAACATAATGGATTGCAAAGAACCTACAGGGAGATGAACATGCTTAAATCATGTTCGTTGTGTTCACTGGCGTCGACACAACCTGCAAATACTGTGGCTTTTGTCCAGTTCTCCTTTCCCCTCGACTTCATAGAGACCAAAACGTTTCCATATACTCGCTTTTAACAGTTGTAGGTGCTGCATGGATTGGTTTTTCTGCCATCTTTTTGTTTTCTGTATGTGTCACCGTAAACTGTTCGACACGGCATGGCAGTCACACTTTAGTTCCACCTTTTTAGTTACACTGTCAGTATTATTTAAAATAACATTACATTCAGAACATCGATTTTTGACATTTCTGCATTGATCCATAATCGGGCATGTTCACCTCGCGATGCATCAAAGAATCAGTTGTTTTCTGCACCCCTAATAATTTACTAGATAACTGTACAAAAGTCTAAAATGGGCATAGTTTCCCATTCTCAATCTAAACTTGATCCTGTGGAGGAGCTATGCTGCTGTGCTGGCGGGTAGACCACAGTCTGTGTTTCAGTGTCTTTTCTGTCTGTGTTCTATCCACTTCAGCACTGATGAGACAGCCACAGAGAACATCTTGAAGGCAGAGCTGACCATGGCCTCACTGTGCGGTCGCCTGGGCTTGGTGACACCGCGTGATGCCTTCATCACAGCCATCTGTAAGGCTTCTCTGCCACCACATTATGCCTTGACCGTTCTCAGCAGTAACGCTGCCAGTCTCTCCAGCAAAGGTACAGTTGTGCAGTTCAGGACACCACCAAAACCACTTACAAATCATATTGCTGTTGCTCTGCATTTGTGTAAATACACATCTCAAATACCTGATACTGCAAATCAATTAGATTTTGTTTGTAACATTATGTGCACCATAATATTTAGTATTTAATAGTATGACACAGCTAAACATCCCCCTGTCCAGCCCTGAAAAGGCCTCTGGTTATGTGTATTCATGTTGAATTAATGAACACTTGTTATCTCCCATATGGCTAGATGTGCATGCTACCAAACTGAGCTTAACATGTAAACTGTTGGTACTCTCCTGTCCCAAATGCCCCACTCTAATCCATAAGTTTTCACTGTGGCTTCTAATTAGGAACACAGAGGAGAATGTGTCTGGGGAACGTAGATGCACTCACACACAGCTGCTCTCAAATCAACCACTCAGACATTCACTATTTGCATATTAGCTTGTAGAGATAAAACTGGCAAATTGGGTCTCAGCTCGCAATGGATGTTTGTCTTGGAGTTAATTAAGAAAGCTTTTCTTGCATGTCGTAAGCTTGTTACAAAACCTGTTGGTGTGTATTGCTGACGCTTGTTGAAAGACTGACTCTATATGGTTCTGTGTGTGTGTGTGTTGACACATGATTTGGTCTTTGTGTGTTTTTCACAGCCTACTCCATCCAGGGACAGAGTGTGCAGATTATCAGCCCCTCTAGTGAATCTCATCAGCAGGTGGTGGCGGTGGGGCAGCCACTCTCCGCTCAGCCCCAGGGCACTGTGGTGGTAAGGACACACTTACAATTATTTCATTCATAGCCTAACAAAACTCAGTTTACAATTTATTTTCAAGACCATCTACACACACACACAATTTTCACACAGGCATACACACTGATCACTAAACACTAACTAACACAGTCAGGGCCAACAGAGGTCCTTAGGCTGTGAGCCTGTTTACATGACCATAAAAGTCCAATAACTGGGAGCATTTACATGCACTTAAGAAATACGATAATCAAAAAACCCTGGTTTAGACGCTCCAGTCCATTATTAGATTTTTTTCGGAGTACGTTTTGTATGATTTTAATTGTGTTTACAGATGCACAGACATAAAAGAATGAAATAAATCAGATTAACCTGTATACATGCAGGAAGACATCAGAGTGCTGGGGAGAAATCCAGGTGTTGATCTGATTTCTCATAATCAGATTACTGCTGTTATCTGATAAAATGTATCAAATTATCCTGTTTACACGGTCACTTAAATAATCTGGCAACTCCAAAAATCAAATAACGATCAGCGTATTGGTGTACATGTAAACAGGCTCTATGTGTCCACTTATGCCTGTGTTAGAGAAGGTCTAAAGCAGGATTTAAATGTGAATCGAGAACCGTCAAATACACGTTATTCTGTTTGAAAGTTACTTATGATTAATCTACAAGAATTTGCAAAACAACAAATCCATGTTACCTCAAAGAAATCACTGGAGCCCTTTCAGAGATGAAATCCACTGTCCAGATTATGCCCATAGTTTCCTCTTCGTTCACGCAGCAGGTCCAGATGTTGTCAATGTGAGTTACAATTAGAAGCGCTGGAAGAAGCAATGAGAAATGACATGACACAAAAACTCCACAAAGCTTTGCATTATTGTTATTAAGCTATAGTGACTATAACAGACAATAGCAGCTCTACCGTATGATGTCGTATTATTTCTGCTCCTGTCCACTTCTGGACTATAGTTTGCTGATGTCTGTTTTTTTTTTTTTTACTTCTGTTCTCACATACAAGAATAAATATGTCACTGACTTTACCTTTGCTGAGTGTGAATAGTTGGCTCTTATACACTTGTTGATACTTGAACTAATATGGACAGTTAAGGAAACTGAACTTGGGAACTGTGTTAATGCCTATGTCAACATATCAAATTACAGGTAGTATAATAATTGTCTAACTTTCTGTCCCTCTGCCAGCTAACTGCCAAGAACATCCAATGTATGCGGACCCTGTTGAACCTGGCCCACTGCCACGGGGCTGTGTTGGGCACGTCCTGGCAGCTGGTACTGGCCACACTACAGGTACTTTTAAAACTTATATGTTACATGTACAAAACTAGATTTAGATAACAAATTCCAAACTGCATACTATACACAAGTGCATCTAAACTAACGTCCCGTCTAATAATGCAAATTTATTTACAAAATGTAGATAAAGATAGACTTTTGTTTATGAAAAGTCAAACCATGGCTTCATTCCATAGAGTGACTGATTTTTAGAACCTACTGTTATCTCAGTCTACATGTTCCAGTCTTGTATCTTTGCTATTTATTTCATCTCACTTTTCCCCATCAGCACTTAGTGTGGATCCTGGGGCTCAAACCAGGGGTGGGCGGTGCCTTGAAACCTGGCCGGGCTGTTGAGGGACCCAGTACGGTGAGTCTTTTAACCTTTCCTATGTGTATTCATGCAGTATTTTTACTCATGAGGAAACGGCATTGCAACAGGATTGTATTTTTTGTTAATTTGTTTTCATGTGAATTTGGTTTTAAATATGATGAATTAATAGAAATATGGATACATTTGATGAAAAAGAGGCTTTTCTGAAGTAAACTTTGAACTCTGTTTTGTTCGTCACTGGCAAAGTCAACTTGGTAAATGGGCATGGTTGTGTGTTTGTCTTAAACAGGTGTTGACCACTGCCGTGATGACAGACCTACCTGTCATCTCCAACATACTCTCCAGACTGTTTGAGAGCTCCCAGTATGTATCATTCCATCTGTGAAAGTCAACATTCAGCAGACAGACTTCAACTTCTGTTCCCCATTCTCTTGGTTCAGTTGCAGTTGATTAAGAGAGTTTGTTGCCATAATGACAGAATCCCAGGCTTAAAGCTGTCTATTCTAGCCTCAGAAATGTTCTTTTTTATATTTAGCCAACCACTGAAAAAGATTTTTGCAATTAGAAGGAACTGTGTTTACATCTGAGCTTAAAGCCTTTGAAGCTATTTGTCCAATGCTTGATAAACAGGTCTATATTATAACGTATGCATTTTTTTTTTTTTTGCCATGCAGGTATCTGGATGATGTGTCCCTTCATCACCTCATCAATGCTCTCTGTTCCCTCTCTCTGGAAGCCATGGAAATGGCTTATGGAAACAACAAAGTAATCACTTACAACAATTTTGGTTAATCAGGAACAGATTGTTAGCTTATCAGTATTTATTCATAGTTTTTGTCATCTTGTTTTGGTTTCAGGAGCCATCTTTGTTTGCCGTAGCCAAGCTGCTAGAGACGGGTTTAGTCAACATGGATCGTATAGAAATCCTCTGGAGACCCCTGACTGGACACTTACTGGAGGTAACAGCTACACAAAGATACAGTCTAATGACCACATTTGACTTAAACTCTATGTAATTAATAGAGTTCATGAATCAGTCTGTTATGGTCTGACAGTAACCCTTCAAATTAACTGTTTATTTTATTCATTAGGCTTCTGTTGAGAGCTAAAATAATACTAGTCAGACTAGAACAATAAGTATATAAGGAAATGAACCCATATAATTAGAGCAGAAAGGAGGAGCTTGTTTAAATTTTGCAGTGCCAGCTATTGTAATAATAGTAATTGTCATTTTTTTCCAGTGCTGAGCTCACTGAATAGCTGCTGTAATTGCCCCCTTCTGCCGGACCCATTTGGGCGACTCCTTAGTACCAACACTTATAATAAGGAAATTTTCCATAGATCCCTGAGCATGAGCCCCTGACTTAAAAATATAATAAATGGAATCACAGCTGCAAGCAGCAAAACAGGCTAGTCAGTTCAGTTCAGTCCATTTAGGCAAGAAAGAGGTCCTAAAAAAGGTTTGACAGATTCTAATATTTCTCAGTTTTTGATGAAATTGAAAGGGAGAGGTTCAGTTTAAGAAAGGGTCTATTCAGAATGTCCCGCAATTCATGAAAGTTCCTGAACTGTATAGCAGCACAGATAACCAATTAACACAGGCAATTTTCAGACTTTTTGAGCTTTTGATAATTTAATCAACTATGGGGATTCCTCCGATTAAATTGTGAAGAGAGGTCTAAAGAGAGAAGAAAATCCTCAAACCTAATGATCCACACACACGTGCACACACATTAAAGAGTTTAACAGAAATGGGTTCATAATATAGTCTCTAATAGTATTAACAGCCATGTCCTAAAATCTCTAAGAATAATTTTTTTTAATATGTTCTTTATATTTGGAGGTTTTCTTCACATTTTCTCTCTCTATCTCCCCTCTCTTTTGCACTCCTGTCTGTTTTGCAGAAGGTAAGCTCACATTCCCTCATTCATAATCATCAGCATTTCCTTTTCTTTTTCCAGTCTGTTTCCTCTCACTCTCAATGTGGCTTCAACATGTTGGACTTATGAGGTTGTTGGGTCAAAATGTGTCCACAGTGCATTTGCTTTGCTCCCAGTGTTTGATTTTATGTACTCGTGCACTTGCAAAGTGAAACTGATTTTTCACAGAAACAGAATCTAAAGCTGCAAAGTCTCTGATAAGTTTACATGAAATGCTGCCTTTCTGTCTTTGTGTTGTTGTATATAATTAAATGTGATGTAATGAACTGTAAAGGAAACCCATATAACCTTTATCATTTTTTACAGATGATGTAGATTATAATGAAGTCTTGCATTAATGTCTACGCAAAGCCATGGCAGCTAAATGAATTAATAGATACACATGGAACACCAGAGTTCTAAGGGAATTATGCCACACTATAAATCCATTAACAGACACAAACAATGGAAAGTTTTCCCTGTAGGATTTTAAAATCCAACAGCAATACAAGCAACAGTGGGTATTTACAGAAAGTGTGAAAATACAGAGCAGAAAATGACAAAATTGGATTACAGAGGAGTTGTACCCAATCCGTCTGAGCCTGGCCTCTCCACGTGTATCTGTAAAAGCTTTTATGATTATGCTGTCTGTCACAGCATATCCTATTATCACCGGGAATCCCAGTCTGTATCACACAGACTGTGGTTTATTTCACCCACTTGTTTCACACCCACCCTCCGTGACCACTGCTGGGAAACACTGCTCTGAACGGCCTCTTCAGATCTGTCATGAAAATGAAAACGCTTCAGAATCATCCGCTATTATGCAGACGCAAACAGATTTTCTATTGTGTGATGTCTATATATATTGATATCTTTTGGTGTGTCTGCATTTGTGTGTGTTTGTGTGCGACTTGTCCTGCAGGTTTGTCAGCACCCAAACTCCAGGATGAGGGAGTGGGGAGCCGAGGCATTGACAGCACTTATCAAAGCTGGTCTGGCTTTCAAACACGACCCTCCACTGGCCCAGAATCAGGTAGATAAACCTGCATCATATACCCAGGGTTCTCGCGGTTTCTTAAAAAGTCTCAAAAGTCTTGAATTTGCAAATTTGCAATTAATACCTTAAAGTCTTAAATTGTCTAAAAGGTATTAAATTTGATATGGTAGGTCTTAAGTTATGTTGCCATAAACTTGTGTTTAAATGTGTCTGTTAAATGTCCAAGCTGCAAAGAAAGTAACATTAGTCAACTCAGTTCCACGCATTCCAACCTGTAAATTTATACTGAAATTAGGAACTCATTATGGCTAACTTTGCAGCCCCCAGTGAGAAATGATCACAGAACATTCAGCCCAACACATGTACAGCCATTAGTCGTGCGCATCACCTGAGAAAGCTGACTTTGTAAACTTTAAGGGATGGCTCACAAGCAAAAGTAAGCTTGAGGAAGTGCAAATTTAATAATTCCTGGTAGGAGAGAAGATCATTCTCTACCTGGTTGACATGAGTGGAGGGGAACAGCTGTGAAATGGGCATTAAAGTCTGTTCTAAGTAGTCTTAAAAAGGTCTTAAAAAGTCTTACATTTAGCTTGTAGAAACCTGTAGGAACCCTGATTTAATACCTTAAAAAAGTCTTTAAAAGGTATTGAATTTGATATGGTAGGTCTTAAGTTATGTTGCCATAAATGTGTTCGCTGTATTATTTTAAATGTGTCTGGTAAATGTCAGAGCTGCAAAGAAAGTAACGTTAGTCGACTCAGATCCACCCGTTCCAACCCAATAATTTATAATGAAATTAGGAACCAATAATAGCTAACTTTGCAGCCTCCGATGAGAAGTGGCTCAGAATGGTGCGAATCAAAGCATTGGAGTAAATAAATAGGGTCACAAATTTTTCCCAATATGGATGTGAAATAGGCTATGAAATGGGCATTAAATTCTGTTCTAAGTAGTCGTAAATTTAACTTGTAGAAACCCGTAGGAACCCTGTATTTCTAACCATTTCCATGTTATAAGCCATCAAAATATGGACCATTATAAGTAAAAGCAATTCTTAATATTTCAAAAATTCCTCGAAATTTCTCAAAAATGTGAATAAACTTTGTATGCATGTATATGGCTAGAAAACTTACAAAATGAGGTATTTCATGCCTGTAGTGCACACTTCAAACATCAGACATAAGCCTTCTATATCAACTAAATGTACAAACAGTATTAGATTTTTGTGAAGGCGCTGTGTGTTGTCTGTCATCATCATCTTCGTTAGCAATGCCTTCAAACATCTTCTCTGATGAAACAACTGATCAGTCATTTCAGTTTTTTTAGATAGCCTCTTTCAAACAATATCTACAAAGTTTATTCACATTTTTGAGAAATTTTGAGGAATTTTTGAAATATTAATATTTGCTTTTACTTTTAATGGTCCATATTTTGATGGCTTATAACATGGAAATGGTTAGAAATATCAATATAGTTACTATTGAGCACTGATAAGACTTCATATATGGACTTTCATTTATCCACCAGTGAATGTACCACACACTTCTATTGGGAGATTGATCTCCTTCATCAAGACCACAGGACTCTAATGTAGCAGCAGAACCTGACAGCCTATAAAAAATTGGTATTGATTCTTGATAGAACATACCGGTGAGCTACAGGGCCATTGGTCCTATTTTTTGTATTGTTTTTGTTTTTGAGGTGTAGAGTATAACTGAAAAACCATTCAATATGTTATTAGTTATACATTGGAGTGGTGTGTTTTGCCGTTTTGTCTATCTTGTCCATGTTATGCTTCACTTTGTTGCCAGAGTAGAACAATAAAACCATTCCGTGTCCTAAATTACTTAAAAAACTGCTTGACTCTGCTGTCAGTGGGCAAACATCATTAATAACAGGCGGTTTTCGTTATTGCAGCGGTCTGGGGGAGATGCCATCCTCTGATGCTTCTTGTTTGTAATGTTGGCATTTGAGAAATCTCTTTCCACTGTCACTGCAAGTTATGATAGATTAGAATTGTCTGCCTAATGCCTAAAATGAAAAAAGAAACAGAAATGTCACAGTCACTTTCTCATGTCACTCAGAAACACAGAGTTTGTGACCTTCACCTCAGCCACGCAGATAAAGGGAATAATGCAGCGCTTATCGAAAAGAGGGCAGAGCAACCATGTGAAAATTAATAGGACAGTA
Organism: Sphaeramia orbicularis; assembly: GCF_902148855.1. Taxonomy (NCBI): domain Eukaryota; kingdom Metazoa; phylum Chordata; class Actinopteri; order Kurtiformes; family Apogonidae; genus Sphaeramia; species Sphaeramia orbicularis. Next base: position 45,233,234 of record NC_043962.1, on the reverse strand, counting down.
CTGAGCCACAGAAATTATGACTGTCCTGTAGCAATGCACAATATAATGACTCTGTGATTTTCTTAGTATGTTGGCAAGCTTTTATCTTCACTATTTTACGTTCAAACAATGTAATATTAAAGTACATTGATTTCAGCATCCCACTGTATGGTGTAAGATGTAAGAAGTGAAAAATGGTGATGAAAAGTTGCACCCCATAAAAAGATCTCTCCCTTTTGTGTCCTGAAGCGACTGCAGCTTCTTCTCCTGAACCCGCTGAAGGAGTTGTCCAATGTGCTACATGCAGACATCCGGCAGAAACAACTGGAGAGTGTCTTGCAGATTCTCCAGAGCCAAGGGGACAGCTTGGGGCCTGGATGGCCCCTGGTCTTAGGGGTGATAGGTGCCATCCGCAATGATCAAGGGTAAGAGTAGAGGGGAGGACGCAGAGATCTACACTGCAAGCAGTATTGAACATATGTTCATATTGTGATATTAGTGGTTTTACGCTCAATACAAGCCTACCAGCATTTCTGTTCACAAAACTGAACACCAGTGGTTTTACGTGTTTACTATGATTCTTTCCAGAGAGTCATTAATCAGAACAGCCTTCCAGTGCCTGCAGTTGGTTGTGACAGACTTTCTACCCACCATGCCTTGCACGTGCCTCCAGATCGTAGTGGATGTAGCCGGCAGCTTCGGCCTGCAGAATCAAGAGCTCAACATCAGCCTCACCTCTATTGGCCTACTGGTGAGATAACAGATGTTTTCTGTTGTAGTATCAGGGGTTAGGCCCAAACATGCTGCTAGGTTTTCTCAAGAAGCATTTTTTTACCTAATATGTACTGTGTAGGTACCCAGATTTTTGCAGTAAAATGTGGTGTTTTTAAATGGCTGAGATCATGATATGATATGATATATGATATATGAGGGCTCAGCTAACAGAAGGCACATAAATATACATGTAAATGTAAAAAAAGGAATAACAAAGGCTACTGTTTTTCTCAGAGCATGCCTTTTAAATTGTTTCAACACTAAAACATAGTACAATGTGTATGTCATCCAGTTATAACATTGCATCCTGCCTGGTTTTGCGTTTTGTTATCTTAACACAGCTTATCATAGCACACAGTTCTGACATTTCGCACACTCTGTCCAGTATTCAGCCCATGAAAAGCCTGATATCGATCTGTGGTTTCCAGGGTTATTTCTCTTGGAGTGTGCCAGTTCCTGTGAGATTACTTTATGGTAATAGGATAGCAAAACTGCCACAGGCATTTTACCAACCGTTTTCTCCAATTTGTGCCACTGTTCTCTACCTCTACTTCCATTTTACCCACAGTGGAACATTTCAGACTACTTCTTCCAAAGAGGTGAAACCATCACACTAGAGTTAGAGAGGGAGGAGGAGGCCCTGCAGAAACAGGCCCAGGAGAAAGGAGAGACTCTGAACAGGCCCTTCCACCCCGCCCCTCCCTTCGATTGCCTGTGGCTGTGCCTATACGCCAAGCTGGGTGAGCTGTGTGTCGACCCCCGGCCTGCTGTTCGGAAAAGTGCTGGACAGACACTGTTCTCCACCATCGCAGCCCATGGGACCCTGCTGCAGCAGCCTACATGGCATATCGTAGTCTGGAAGGTAATTTCCAAGAATACTTCATTTCATTCAGTGCCACTGATTAAGGGAGGCTCTAATCTTTGGTGTTAAATTAGAAAGAATTATATTACCTTTGTTTTTACTTCAAAATCAGAGAAAAGCCTTTCTTTTCTGCAGTTTTTTCCCACATCACAAACATTTGTTTATTCACTGGACATCTTCAGTCTTTTGTCATTAAATTGAAGTGGCAGGAAGTATCTTGAGGTATCTTGGTCTCACCACCAGGTCCTGTTCCACCTGCTGGATTGTGTGAGGACATCTTCCACCACCGCCGACAAAGAGAAAATCGAGTCTGGCGGAGGGAACATCCTCATTCACCACTCGCGCGACACTGCTGAAAAACAGTGGGCTGAGACGTGGGTGCTGACACTAGCTGGTGTGGCACGCATTTTTAACACAAGACGGTATCTCCTCCAGCAGTTGGGTAAGCCATGCATTATCTACTGCGAAGCCTTGCCGCAGTATCTGATGTAGACTGGATGCAAGATTTAACATATAAAGCCATTTTACAAGTCACGGAGAGTACTGCACAGCTTGTAAAACAGATGCATAGTGGGTTTGCAGCTTTGTAAGAAGCCTCTTAAAGACATATTAAATGAAATCATCAGGGCTCTTTTATAGGTGAGCAAGCCAACAAAAATCTAATTGCAATCTGTCTCTCATGTATTCACCAACTATATAAATGTGTATTAGCACAGCGTTGGAATCTCCCCTTAGGTTTTATAATTGAAGAAGAGAAAAGTCAAATTATTTTTGAATTAGTTTATTTCCCTGTGATAAATTTCTATGTTACTTACTGTACATATAGTCTGTGCGTAAATAGTATTTTTAGTACATTAATCCTATGAGGTGTAACAGATGTTATTTATTTCAATGATAATAAATTAAGCTTATTTCTGAATCCTAATTGGAGCAGTTTCTTCTAGGCATTTCTTTTATTTGTTTGCTCACTTCACATGGAGCCTTTGCATAACTGTGAAGTGTTTCCCTACACATAAAGGCATCTTTGGCACTATGCCACAATTTACATAATGAAATGTATTTGTAAGTCTCTGCTAAGTAGAGCAGAGATTTAGAAACAGTCCTGTAAAACCCATTAAGTCCTGTTTAATCTCCACATGGACAGGATTAATATTCTAAGGAGATGTGAATGAAATTTAAACAAAATGTGAGCTTGTCTTCATGCTCTCATGTTGCTGAATTGCATTTTAGTCCATGTTAAACAATGTTGACAGATGTACGATCATTATCATATTTGGATACAATTTACCGTCCATATGATAATTTTATCACTGTGATATTTGGTAGATAGAATCCCTCCACGATATCTCAATTTAAACCACTTCCCAACACAATGAGAAGGGTCTTTAAATGCATCTCCTCATGTTACATCCTTATATTTAGTTATGATTGTGATGATGAACTTGACCCACCAGCCCAGCTGTCCTTACAGTTACTTTGCTTATGTCATGATGTAAACTTTGACTAATCACAGAAGAGTCACAACTGACTCCTTTGCTCACTGTGGTGCAAAAAAAAAAAAAAAAAAACATCAGATCATCTAATGTAGTCATTTGAATATGGCTGACAGGAGAAAGCTGCAGAGGAAAGATGTGAATTTTAAAATTCCAGCTCCTGATTTTAGTTCCTGCAGCTTTAACTTAACTAATCTAAAAATGTAAGTATTTTATATTGAATACAGTAACATACAGACCGGTGCTACATTTACCTAGTGCAAACTATTTGTTTATGACTTGTGCATAATAATTTTAAAAGTGGTGTTAAGACTTTCGTCTATTGCTATAATACATTTTTCATGTGGCTACGCTGGTGTTAAATTACTATGGAGATAACTTGCTATAATCACACCCTCCTAGAATATATAATTTAAAGAAATGTTGATCTTCTCACATACAGTTTTAATGTGTAACTGTGTCTAAAGCAAAAATGGGTTCATTCATATTGACCAACTTTATATATGACTTGTTGTTTTCTTTGCCTTTATCGAACCAGGAGTTATAAATGCTTAAATAACAAAGTGCTATTTGTTACTTTTAACCTCAAGCAAACACTACATGGTGCACACTTTTCCATCATTTTTCTGCGTCTCTGCAGGGGATTTCTTTGAGGCCTGGGAGGTGCTGCTTAACCACATACAGTCAGCTGCTCTCAGCAAGAACAATGAGGTCTCACTGGCTGCCCTTAAGAGCTTTCAGGAGATACTACAAATCGTTACACCTGTTAAAGACTCAGACAAAGCAGGCGATGCACTTGCTGCTATGGGGGTTCCTCCAGTACTCATTGACCCCATCTCAGCATCTGGTCCTGGCAGACCCCTCTTACGTTCAGATTCACTTGTTGAGCGTCTGACACGATACAATGGCGCTGAGCTGCAGGCCCCTCCCCCAGGCGAGGAGTCGGCGTTAGAGGACTCGGCGCTGTGGTGGTCGGCGTGGAACACATGGTATCGAACAGGGACGGACAGCACCAGGCCGCCTAGTGGTCCAGCAGAGAAGCTCTCCTTCATCCCCAGCCAGCCCTACCTTACAGCATTAATCCAGATTTTCCCAGCTCTGTACCAGCACATCAAGGCCAACTTCAGCATGGAGGACCTGAAGAAGCTCGGGGTCATCCTCCACGGGGCCGTGTCTGTGCCCATCAGCAGTGACGCCTCCCCCTTCATTCTCCCCTCCTACACTGAGGCTGTGCTCACTAGCTTGCAGGAAGCTGTGCTCACAGCTCTGGATGTTTTGCAGAAGGTGGGGAACTCAAACATTAACATACAGTGTTTTTGTTCGCTGAAACAAAAATGTGGTTATCAGTAGAGCTGAACAATAAATCTAGTCCAAATATAGTCAAGCACAATATCCACACATCACTGGAGCTGCAGTTTTCTGATAAAGGTAAAATGTGTCATAATGTAACATTACAAATGAAGCTCGAGGTAAAACCCAATGTACAAATTCTCCAGATGTAAAGGAACATGATTCTTGGTATAGAGATGGAAAAAAATGCCCGTATTCCCCCAATCCAACATGACCTCCTAGTATTTGCTGTTATCTTCTGAACATACAAACATGTAATTCAAAATTAACTAGAAAATAGGGATGTACAATCTATCAAATTGCAGTGGAAATCACAATATTTGCCTGTTCAATAATGTATTCACAAAATGCTGCAACTTAATGGCCTAGGGTTACGACAGCTAAATAGCAGAAATAGAAATGGATCCAGAGCAGAGGTACTGTGTAAAACATGCAAAATGACAGGTTTTTTTCCAAGGTTATTGTATTTTTATATCTCTGAAATCAAGTTTCAGGGATATAATGATTTTACCCCAAACACAACCGCCACCGGATCCGCTGCTGGATATCCTTCGTGTGAAGGCAATAACTAGGACCGATTTGGTTGGATTTTTTATCCCTTGATAACCAACACAGGGGACCCCTAGTTGAAGAATCCTATCGATTTCAGCTTCTCTGTGAGTATTATAAGTCATCCAAATGGGAGCACTTTAGTTGAAAATCAGTTTTTTCGAACGTAAATCAAGCAATAATAGGCCGATTGAGGTAAAATTTGGTTCATATTAATCGTCTTACAAATGTCCATTTTCTCGCTACCATTCAGAGTTTATACGGGGTCATTTTCATTCACTAGGTGGAGTTTTGTGGGTAAAAACTGGTTCTCTGATCATTATTCTGCCAGTATCAGGGTGATATAGCTCAAATGGCATTCATACCGACTGTCTAACAATTATCGTGGATAGATTTATATATAGCAGAGGATTGGTGGGATTTTGGGGATACACCCTTGTTGTCGGCCCCCGACAGCGTAAACCTCGTTTTTAGTTTGTATTTGACTTGACACCTCTAAATGGCATTTTCCTTGTTATCCAAACAAGCTGACTTATTATATTGGAGCATTGCATTGAGAAAAACAGCAAATTGAAGCTTGTATTTTCTTTCTTTATCTTTATTTGCCTGATTGGGTATACTCTATGCTATCACTAATATATGCAGTAAATGTTGGTTCTGAGGGTTTACAGACCTTTCTTTTCCCTGCTGACCAAAATGTATTTCTTCCTGTTTTATGTTGACTTGGCCCAGAAAACAATGTGTCACTCTGCTAAATTATGCAATATCCAGTCCCATGGTGGATGTCAGCAGTGTTTGTTCCTCTCTTCCTTCCCTGCTGCAGGCCATCTGTGTGGGCCCTGAGAACCTGCAGGTCATGTACCCAGCCATCTTTGAACAGCTGCTACTCTTCGTGGAGTTCTCCTGCAAGCCTCCACAGTATGGCAGGATGGAAACCAAACACGTGGCCAATGCCAAATACAACCAGGTAGGAGGACGTACAACTACCGGGTTTTGTTTTCCTTTTACAAACCGCTTCAGTGAAACATCCAGAATTATTCACCATCCTTCTCTCTCCAGCCGTTCGTAACATAATCATCGCTCGTCTTTGATGTTCACGAAACGCTCCCTTTGCTCTGCCCTTCAGTCAAGTCCTTATGTTGCTCCTATTGCACTGAGATCGACAGGTTCTGCTGAACCCTCATTAGTTGCCCCGAGCCATCTCGTCTTCATACTTCTCATGCTCGCTCCGGCTGGCAGCGTTCCAGAGAAGTGTTTCATTATTTTTTCAGTTGAAACAGTTCATTTTAATCCCGAAACAAACCCTTTATTTCCATGGAACTCGATGATCTCAAGCAAGATTACTGAATCTGCAAAACCAGAAATAATTGTCATTTTCGCTCAAGTACAGTCGAGCCTTTTTGCATCAGTGTTGTGATAACATTGTTTCTCTTCATTTGGAAAACCTGAGGCAGTAAAAAGTTCAGAAGGTGCTCTTTTTACTTGTAGGAATACTGTGAATTTTTTCACTCTGGAAGTGGTACAGTTATTGCAATAAATTTAACCTCTGTTCACTTCACACTCTGTCAGTCCTGCATATTCACCTATTCATTGGATGCTTGTTAATCCGAAACCCTAAAATCCATCCACTCATGTAATAATTGGTATTTTATTGCCTTTTTGGCTCTTCATCATTAATGTTAGGTCCCCTGAAAGGTGTGTACTGCAAATCACGAGTGTTTTCCCAAGATAAGCAGGCCTATATATGATCAAATCTTGTTACTGTGAGCGCCTCCTTTTGCTCACCAGCCACTGCAGATACAACATAAACACCATTTTAATTGCGATCTCTTCTCATTCTGTTTCTTGGAACAACTTACCGGATATCCGTTTTAGATCCAGCTGTTTGCACCGGTGAGTTCCATTATCTCCTTCAGCCCCCCCTTTATAATCGTACTAAGCTGTGCTGAATTGTGATGACTTGCCTCCTGCGGTAGATGAGAGATCACACCGCATGGTAGGCTCTTGCGTCTCATCTGCGTCTTTCACCTATTCCATTCTCCCCCTCTCTTGCCTGCCACTAACTGGTGGTTATGCCTTTGTGTGCACAGTCCCGGTGCAGTTTCATCTTAAGTTGATTGATTTTGGGTTTTTTTGTAAAATTCATGCTGTGTGCACACGTGTGATTCTGTTTATATTAAAGGCATACTTTGTAGCATCTAGTTATCTGTTTGCTGTAACCTCTGACCTGTGACCCTTTAACAGCGGCATTAAAATGTAAGCAAAATAATTTCAGCAAATGAGAAATATAAAGCTGTGTTCCAAGCATACAAAGTGTGCCTTTAAACACGGCTTTGAATGTGGCTTTGGTAAATGTTGTCAAGTGTGCTTCACTGACATCCACCCCCATTCTTTCTGTTTCTTGTTCTTGCTCCTGCAGGCAGAGTGGGTTGCCTTAAACTACGTGCCCTTTGCTGAGCGATCCTTGGAGGTGGTGGTGGACCTGTACCACAAAACAGCATGCCACAAAGCTGTCATCAATGAAAAAGTCCTGCAAAACATTATCAAGGTATGTGGTGTTCAAACTATCATGAAACTCCTCAGATTTAACATGTGTTCTCTAAGACTGCAAGTGGAAAAACTGGCTAAAATTTTCATTGAATTGTTTTCATGAATGTAGTGTGAATGTCACTGTCGTACAAATGTCATAGCACACGTCTATATTGAGTTCTCTTAAATGAAATGAACCTCAGGTTTATAATAGAGGTTGAAATCATTAAGTTCTACGCATGATTGTGGTGATATCATGATCACCGTGTCCGTCATCTGTCATTCATCATTTTCTTTGAAAAACACATCTGATGTGCAATTTGTTTTAAAGGGATCAGTGCAATAACAGAATGTATGCTTGTGAGTGCGTGACGGGTTTCTGCTTGTTTTTTTACCTATTTGTTTTACCCACAACCTATTTATTTTAGCTGCTTTTATTTGAATTTTTATTGTAAGTTTTATATGATGCACAGATTGGATGGCACTTTCAATTTTGTTGTACCTGTTACAATAACAACTAGAAGCACTCGAAGAGCGCAGACCTCCGCCAAGGCAGATCAGTGGGCCCCCCCCGTGCCCCCCCCTCAATCACCACCAAAATTTAATCATTTGTTCCTTGTGCCAGTATCAACATTTCCTGAAATTTTCATCCATATCTGTCCATAACTTGAGTTATCTTGCACACAGACAGACAGACAAACAAATGCCGGCAAAAACATAACTTTCTTGGCGGAGGTAATAAAGATATTCTATTCTAGTTTAGTCTATGCAGAGCATAACCAAACTTGGTACAATTCATTGGTTATGCTTTAGGGTGATTCCTATTCGTAAGTGATTGCTATTTGGTGACCTATGAACCACAACCGGGTGCTAGGATAAGTTCAAATGATTTTTTTTCTGCATAAGTTGTCAACTGTACATTGAACCCTGAAGTGCTTTATGACAGTGTTACTTGAATAGAGTGTATCAGCTGGGGTAAGTCACACCCATGTCTGAATGAAAGTTTTGACATGCATTCATATGCAAAAGCCGCTGTAGTTTTTAGAGCAAAAACAAGTGTCAAGTAATTATTATGAACATTTTAGTCAATAACCACTGAGCATGTTTTTGATATGTACCCTTTATTTAACCAGCTTAAATCTTCCTATAGCGACCTGGGCAAGAGAGCAGCATAATACAAATAAATGAGTACAATATTTAAGTGTATGCAGTAAAAAATTGAGATAGATAAAATATCAGTTTAAGAATAATTTCAGTGCAAATTTAGAGGTAGTCACATTGACCAAGAGTTTTATGTTCCAGGTCCTTTAAAATTTCTGCAAACTGAAGGGTTCTGACATTTTCAGGTCCATCTTTAAATAATTCCATGAAAACGGGGGCAGTTAATCGAAAAGCTGTTTAACCCAACTCTGTTCTGCGTCTGTAGGGTGATTTTGTCCTTTGTCTGGAAGCTCTATGACTGCAGTGTTAGAAGCTAAGCTGACATCAGTAACCATTGATTCATTCATCTTCTGAAACGCTTTGTCCTCGAGAGGGTCGCGGGGATCAGTAACCAATGCCACTTATTGATTTTGTAGGCGGTCCGAGGGGATATGAAAGGTCTTGTCGTTGTCAGTAAAAGCTAAATACAAATCATAGTGTAGGTAAATTAACTTTTAGTTGCCATCCATTGAGCTATACTTGCACTCATAAAAAACTGGCGCAATGTTATGAGCAAGTTTTGTAATTTTAAGAATTAATTAATGCTGAATTACCCAGGACAGAAATTTGCCGCTGCATCATTATCTCTGTGTTGAGAAGCAATTTAAACTTCTGGCATACCACAGTAATGATCTCAGAGCAGGTGTTTTTATTAGCTGGCAAAATACCATGTTAATAAAAGAGGACCAGACACATGCATTATTTATCAGTGTTGTGGAAATACAGTGAGTAAATGTTTTTTTTTTCTTTTGTCATGACCATGAGTAACTAGGAGATGCTCAGGCTCTGTGAGAGATGTCTTTCATGTGAGTGTGGAAACTTTAGACGTCACTAGTGAATTCTGGTCACTGCTGGAGGACTTTTGGACATTTGTCCCTCCGGATGAAAAAGCGAAAATGTTTCTTATTCACCCTTGTAGCATTAATGTCAGGAAATCCTCCATGTAGCAGATGTGGAGCTCAGTGTTTCCATATGTTTTTTCTAGATGCAAAAAATCGTATTAGTGTAAGTCATCGCAGAGCTTATATTATAAAATCTGACACCAAGTCTCCTCGTCGAGCTCCCGACACCTGCGTTTAACTGCTTTTTTCCCAGAGCCTGTTACTAGGAAACCTCAGACTGAAGACAGTTAATTTTCCAAGAAACTGCCGCGAAAGTTCCCCCGTGGACAGATCCAGATCTCGTCCCCACCCCTTTCGATCTCCAAAGCCAGAAAGTTATACTTGTAAAATCACAACCTTGGGGACCCCAGCTGTTCAGTGGAAATGGCTGCCTTTGACTTCTTTTCTCATTTTACAGAATGGAACTTGAATAACACCTCTGCCCAGTGCAAAATGTCCTGAAATACTGCTTTGATGTTGGCACTATCATTTCAAGTCATTCTATATTAAAGTATAACAGAGAAGGCTTTTGGAGTACCCAAGTTAGTTTTATAGATTTTACCTTGAAGTGTTGCTTTGTGCGTCAAGTCATTGAGATCTTTTGTTATAGCAGTCTTTTCTCCCCCTCTTGCCTTTATTCCTCAGACCCTTAGAATGCCCTTGGGTTTGAAGTATGCCTGTCCGTCAGAGAGCACCTGGAAGCTCGCAGTTTCTTCTCTACTCAAGGTGCTTTCCATCGGACTGCCTGTGGCGCGGCAGCATGCCTCCTCCGGGAAGTTCGACACTATGTGGCCTGAGCTGGCCAACGCCTTCGAAGACTTTCTTTTTACCAAAAGGTACGGAATTGACACAATTATTATTAAGCTAATATAGGAATGATTCGACAAGCTCATGATTTTGATCAGGGTTCCTGTGGGGTCTTAAAAGTCTTGAATTTACCAATCTGCATTTAGTACCTTTAAAAAGTCTTTAAAAGGTATTAAATTTGATATGGTAGGTCTTAAGTTATGTTGCCATAAACTTGTTGGCTGTATTGTGTTTAAATATGTCTGGGAAATGTCCAAGAAAGTAACGTTAGTCTGTTCAGTTCCAACTCGACAATTTATATTGAGATTAGGAACCAATTATTGCTAACTTTGTAGCCCCCGGTGAGAAATGACTCAAAATGGTGTGAACCAAGGTGTTGTTAAATAAACACTTTTTCCTAAATTTTAGGAGTCACAAATTTTTGCTAGTATGGCAGTGAAATGGGCATTAAATTCTGTTTTAAGTAGTCTTAAAAAGGTCTTAAAAAGTCTTAAATTTAACTTGTGGAAACCTGTAGGAACCCTTTTTGATGTTTCCTTCCTGTTTTTCCTTTCACAGCACACCTCCAGACAACCTCTCGATCCAGGAATTTCAGAAGAATGAAGCCATTGATGTAGAGGTAAATTCTTGTTTCTAGCATGCGATATGGCTGCTTTGTTTAGTGGATAAGCCTCCTATCAGCATTGTGTCCTTTTCATTCTAGGTAGTACAGCTGATCAGCACTGAGATTTTACCGTTTGCCAATTTCATCCCCAAAGACTTTGTCGGCCAGATCATGGCCATGCTCAATAAAGGCTCCATTCACTCACAGTCTCCCTCATTCACAGGTAAGACAGGACTTTGGTAACGATCTGGGTGGTTTTTGCTTTTATTTCTGACACTCATTGCAATGCAGGGTTACAAAATGCTGGTCTAAGTCCTTGTTTCATTGGCTCCTGTCGGTATTATTGTCATCAAACCCTCTTTAATATGGAACTGGCTTTCCCTCAACAGAAGCAGAGATCGATGTGCGGATGAGGGAGGAGTTTTCTAAGGTGTGCTTTGAGACGTTGCTGCAGTTTTCCTTCAGCAACAAAGTGTCCACCCCTCAGGAGGGCTACATCTCCCGTATGGCGCTCTCGGTGCTCCTCAAAAGATCCCAGGACGTTCTCCGCAGATATGTAGAGGACGAGAGGTTGAGCGGACGCTGCCCCCTGCCCAGGTACAACATGTTGCACTCCCTAGAATAATGCTCAGTGGGCCTCGTGGCAACATTTTTCTGTTATCTGAATTTTCTTTTGGTATTTTCAGTGCAGTGGGCTCATTAGCATTCCACATCAGGGTCAGGGTATGCTTGTTAAAGAAAGAAAACCACCAGTTATGTCAAACGGCTAATTTATAGAGTTTAAAAACACAAAATTGCTCCGAGGTAGTGTAATTTAGGAGCATCTGGTGAAAAAAACGGGTTAGAATTACGGAACGTGACAATATAATAATAATAATAATAATAATAATAATAATAATAATAAATTGCATGTATAAACCACTTTTCATTCAACTGAATATCAAAGTGCTACCATACAATATTTACATAGTATTTACATATTTTTATATAGTATAGTATTTACCAGAGCCGCATTCAAAGCAGGATTTAAAGGCACATTTTCTGCACGATTCCTACAACAGGTCAAGTCCGGAGCTACAACAATTAACTGATTAATCGATCACATATCGACCATTAAATTATTTGACAGGTATCTTGATAACCTATAGTCGACTTGTATATTTTTTTAAGTAAAAGAAACGTCAATTTATCGGATTCCAACTCCTTAATTATGACTACTATGTGGTTTCTTTCTTCCTCTGTGACCAAGTAACACATTCAGGGATGTTTTTATTACACATAGAGTCATCCAGAAAAGCATGATACAGTCATCACATTTTTATACCCAAATCCATGAACACTCCCACCCTGTTGCACCATAAAAAAGAAGATAATTAAAAACAGTAATAGATAAATAAATGCATAAATACATAAATAAAAAATAAGAGACTCAGATATTAGTCACAGACTAGTATAATAAGACTACTCCGGAATAAGTGAGGAATGTACTTCTTTTATATGATTCAGAACAGGCTGACAGGTGCTGAAAAACTTATTGGCACATCCTCTTATAGAATATAATTTTTTTCCAGTGTTAAATGATGTAAAAGATCCAGAAACCAAGATTTAAATGTTGCAGGCTGTTTATCTTTCCATTTAAGGAGTATTAATCTACAAACTGGAGGAGTGGTAAAAGTAATCAAATTTTTATAGTTTTGATTAAAAGGAAAAGAATGTGATGTAATGCCAAATGTTGTAATTGTTGCCTCAGGTTCAATATGAGATCCTGAAACATCAGAAAGAAATTTAAATACAGACTGTCAGAGGTTTTTCAGTTTTGAACAAAACCAAAACATGAGACAGTGTGACTGGTTCAGCTTCACAACGATCACAAGTTAGGATTCAAGTCTGATTAAATTTTTGCCAGCTTCACGTTAAACCACTGCAGTCTTACTCCCAGTTTTTCTGACTAAATGGTTAAACAGTTTTCCAAATGTAACCACCTCTACTCAACAAATTAATCAATAATGAAAATGAGCATTAGAAGCCCCCATGCGTACCACTCATGAGGTATGTTCATACCTGAGACATAATCAAAAAATGAAATAAACGTCAGTGCAGTAAGCTCGTCTGAAGCATTTAAGAACACATTTCTTCTTATGACTAGTTCTTGCATGAGGCCCGTTATGATGCACCTCTCATGTGGTGATGTTTTTGGGGCAAATGCGTCCTTCAGGAATTCAGCTCTAAATGTTGGCATTTCATAGTTTTGTGATTTAACCACATGTGTTTAGCAATGCAAAACCAACACCACCCAAGCTCCATTCATACATCCATCATTTTTCTGTTCCCCTTTGTAATCTACACCAAACCAGCTTGATTACTCTGTTTTACACCCTAACACCACATTTTAGGCCTGGGAATCATGGGAAATTGTGAAATACATCTTTTTTTTGCTCTGTTAGAATCTAATATGATCCCTGCAGGGAAGTTAGACCATTACAACATAAAACAGCAAAAGGATGGTGGGGAGTTGTGAATGTGTGTTCGAAGGTTGCATGAATATATACAAAAATAGTTATTATACAAAAAGATCATAACAAATCCAATGAAGACTCTATTCAACAGAACAATAGATTTAAGTTATAAATGACTATTGATGATCATTCTTTGTCTTTTGTCTCTTTCACTTGTGATTGCCCTTAAAGAGTCACAGTTAAACCTTTACAAATGTGTCCGTGGCTAATCAAGGTCTTTTTGTGTCTATTTTTAGGCAACAAGTGACTGAGATTATCTTTGTTTTGAAAGCTATCAGCACTTTGATGGACTCCCTTAAAAAGACGCAGCCAGAAAACGGTAAGTCTGTTAGTGTGTGTATGTCAAGGATGAAACTGATTCTTAAAAGAGAGCAAAAAGTGTCAGAAAGAAAGAAAGACAGAACGAAGGATTGAAGGACAAAGAAAGAAAGAAAGAAAGGAAGGAAAGAAACCAGAATAAAATGCAACAATGCCACCTTATCTATGATAGCTTCATTTTAGATAAATGTGTCAGGAGTACAGTTGGGACCATTTTTCAAATGGGTTTTATCTCCTTCCAATCTTAGTAGAGCTGTTTACATTTCCAGCAAGGTCAATTACAAGAAATTATTTTTTAAATGGGAAAAGATTGAAATGAGACGTGCTGAAATTGTGTTTTTGAAGTGCCCTTCAGGATGTTTGCATTATGTCCCCCTTTACTCGGAGCAAAACTCATTCCCATACGCCTGCGGGACTTTATCATGGAAATGATTTTTTTGATTGCCTTTTACCACAATTCATATTCTCTTCCTTCCTTTCCCTCCCCTCTCCCCCTTTGTGTTATTTTTCTTTGTGTCTTTTCTTCTGTGATTGTTTGGTTTCCTGCCTGCAGTGGATGGCAACACATGGGCACAGGTGATTGCCCTGTACCCCACACTGGTGGAGTGTATTACATGCTCTTCTTCTGAGGTGAGCTCAGCTCTGAAGGAGGCCCTCGGGCCCTTTAAAGACTTTATGCAGCCTCCCGTCTCCAGAGTTCAGAACGGAGAATCCTGACTAGGCTCACTCTCAGCTGTTTGTTTTTTATAATGAAGAAATCTTGAATGTGTCTTCTTGACCCACGTGCTTCACAAATGCACGGACATGAACTCCACGTGAGCCCCATCTACAGTGACATGAAACAAACCAACAGTGAAGAGAGATCCGAGGCCCACTCAAACCACGCCGATGACCCCGACCTTCATACGCATCATCGTGTGCTTCTCATGTGAGCTGGTAACGCCTCTGCACCCCCCACCCCCCCCCCTCCCCATTCTCATACAGACTGGCTGCACTCTTGTGTTAACTACAGAGATTAAAAAATAAATAAATTGCAGTGTTGCCTCTAGATTTAGTTTTGTTTTATTCTTCTGATGAGGCAGAGTTGATGTACAGTGTGTGGTGATAGTGTTGATGATGTAATTAAGAAAAAAAAAATGCAAAAACCGGGGCTTTACTGATCTTAAAAATGACTTTTTGCAACATTTTCAACAGTGAGGATTTTATGCAAGAAAACAAATCTTACTGTAACATTCCATGTCATCTTTAGCCAGCCATCTGAGAAGGGATGTACCTGTCTGTATAAAATAAATGGGACAGTTCTACAATCAGCTTTGTGCTGCGTGTGGCTCTGTTACATTACCTTACGTCTATTCATGTTTTGTCATTTTTTTGATTCCATTCATCAGCCCTGCAAAGGTGATTGTGACATTTTACATTAAGGTTTTATGGAAAAATTGAAATCCTGTATGCAAATGTAATATTTTGGTCATTTGCCACCTCATTCAACTCAGCAAATAGATAAGAGCCTCCCATTGAATAATTTCTACAGTGATTAATATGTTTCAAGTGTAACTGGTTCTTTAACCCTTTAACTGATGCAGTGAGGAGCTTCTCATTTCTTTAGCAACCATCAGTTTGTAGAAAGACTAAAAATTGAACTGTTTTTCCAGTGGAATAAGGTTATATGGTTTGATGGGTCCAGATTGAGCCTGTTCCAGAGTGTTTGGTGCATTAGGGTGAGAAGAGAGGTGGATGTGATGATTGCCCATCATGCCTTGTGCTTACAGTATAAGCCTATGGGGCCAGTGTTGTGATCTGGGTTTGATTCATTTGGTCTGGTCTAGGATCAGCAATGTTATGTGTCCATAAAATAAGGTCAGCTGAACATGAATATATTGAGTGGATTTTTTTTCTTCACTGATGACACATGAGACATTGCAGGTAGGTGCACATACCAGAATTCATCAGGCTTAAAATGCTAAAGGGTGGTTTAGGGAGCGTGAGACAACATTTTCACACATGGATTGGCCTCCAAAGAATCCAGACCTGAACCCAACTGAATAACTTTCAGGTGCGAGGAAGACTATACATAGTGGTCTGACTTTCTATTATCAATACAAGAATTTGGCAAAAAAAAAAAAAAGTGTACATAGTGCATATACATATGAACTTACGACATACTTACATACCCAATATATATGAAACACAGTAGAAATTGAAACTACAATTATTGATGTGTATATCTCACCTGTGTGAAATAGATTTTAATATGTGTACATCTGTGAAGTATATTATGATGAATGCATGTTATAAACTCCTTAATATACCCAAAAGATGTATGTAATGATATCACTAATTGCAGTGTATATGGCAGCAGCATACTTGAAACAACACTGTTACACATTATTATCATTACTGTATACAATACATTATTTAATATGGAACTTGAAATGTTAACATACTGTAGGCTAAAGTGTTAAGTTGGTAGATTGCAATTTAATAGAAAGTGAACCCTTAAAGTATGTTTACTTTTTTAATATAGTAGTATTTATTTATTTATTTATTTATTTATTGTACTATTCTCCATGGATATTGTTTTCTGAAGTAGGCTACTTTATGAACTGTAGTTGTACCATCTTACACGTCTCACCTCATATGAATAGAATAGAATAGAATAGACTGTCATTGTGTGTACGATGAAAATTAGGAGTTCTACTCCAGTCAGTGCAACAATATTAACAAAACATCAGTGCTGCAGAAATATGAATAGAGGGAATGCACATACGTCACTTCCCCCCTGGGCCACGCCCCTCTAAGTCAGACTGAGTGGCAAAAACAAACCGGCTCAACATGGCGGAGCTTAGCGGTAACTACAGCGGGACCGGGAAAAATGTGGAATATAACATGAAATTAAAGACAATTGGACTCGATATGGATCCATGCAAGCTACCAAACAACAAGTGGTCTACGAACATTGATATGCGGCCGGAAAGCGTATCCTGACATTTATATGAATCTGATTTCAACACCGGGAAAATACCTAATACAAAAGCCAAAGAGTTGTTGACATCCTTGTCATCGTTAATTAGAGGATTACAGCTGGTGAGTGCTTTCAATTCAACATTCGATTGTTTTTGAGATTTTATGTCAGTGCAGACGTATTTTCTTGGCGGTGTTTGCCAAGGTAAAGGCCCAGCAGTAGTGCTCACAGTTCACTACTGATTTACTGGGGTTGAACCCTTAGTACTGACCCAAGTGAGTGGATGATCTACTGGTACTGTGGAGATTTAAGTAGAGTTAACATCAAATACTTGATCCAACACAGCTACAACAGCTTTGTGCTAGAGTACCCCCTTATGTGGAAAACTAGGTTAGCCTCAGTTTAAGCTAGTTTACAAATCATGTAGAGCACAAGGTTCATAATCACACAACTGAGGACAAAAACGTTTCAGTTATGAAATATAGAACTAAATGACAGATGCTAACATTAAGAGCTTTACTAAGAAATAATGTTAGCCAAAACGATATGTAATTTAAGGTATGACTTTACACAAGAACACAGCATAAATAAACGTTAGCTGACACGAAATGGCAACCACAAATCCAGGTTTCATTATCTGGATTCCAGTTATTTCTACGAATTGCTGCGATCCATCTGCTTCTTCTGTCTTTGGCTTTAGGTCGCCGCTAAAACGATAGCTCCGAGTGCTTTTTAAACCTATTTGTGCAATCAGTGGCACAACAGCACTTCCCCATTTTTTAGATTGTTCTAAAGTTTTCGCAGTATTCAAGCCAAAGCCGCTACTCATCTCCCTCTTTCTCCCACTCAGTGGGCGGAACCGCGGTGACTTCCGCTAGCGGTGACGTCACGTGCATACCCTCTATATAGCGAATAAAAAATTAAATATAAGAAAAAAGATTTTACAGTTTTACAAAGTAACATAAGAATAGAGCTAAGTAGAATAAAAAAATGAAAAAGGACAAAATATCAATAGATGCAAATTTACAGTATTAACAGTAGGACAGTATGTATATCTGAATGATTTTAACAACAGTGTGTATAATAGGAACAATATATCTATGAAACCGTATATCTATGAACCACGTCTATATAAAAATAGTGCAATTACATTTAGATAAAAAACGCATTGTTAATAGAACTTTAATTTAGTGTTATTATTGACAGTGCATGCATTTTAGTCTCCTGTAATACTATCAAATGGGGTTAAATCCCCAGAAAACTGTCATTTTGCTGTAAAATGGATTTTACAGTTTTACAAAGTAACATAAGAATAGAGCTAAGTGGAATAAAAAAATGAAAAAGGACAAATTATTAACTGTATGACAGTATGTTTATCTCTGAATGATTTTAACAACAGTATGTATAATAAGAACAATATATCTATGAGACAGTATATCTATGAACCACGTCTATATAAAAATAGTGCAATTACATTTAGATAAATATCGCATTGTTAATAGAACTTTAATTTAGTTTTTATTATTGACAGTGCATGCATTTTAGTCTCCTGTAATACTATCAAATGGGGTTAAATCCCCAGAAAACTGTCATTTTGCTGTAAAATAGATTTTACAGTTTTACAAAGTAACATAAGAATAGAGCTAAGTAGAATAAAAAAAATGAAAAAGGACAAAATATCAATAGATGCAAATGTACAGTATTAACAGTAGGACAGTATGTATATCTGAATGATTTTAACAACAGTGTGTATAATAGGAACAATATATCTATGAAACACTATATCTATGAACCACGTCTATATAAAAATAGTGCAGTTACATTTAGATAAATATTCATTCATTCATATTCATATTCATATTCATTCATTCAAATATTCATTCATTGTTAATAGAACTTTAATTTAGTGTTATTATTGACAGTGCATGCATTTTAGTCTCCTGTAATACTATCAAATGGGGTTAAATCCCCAGAAAACTGTCATTTTGCTGTAAAATAGATTTTACAGTTTTACAAAGTAACATAAGAATAGAGCTAAGTAGAATAAAAAAATGAAAAAGGACAAAATATCAATAGATGCAAATTTACAGTATTAACAGTAGGACAGTATGTATATCTGAATGATTTTAACAACAGTGTGTATAATAGGAACAATATATCTATGAAACCGTATATCTATGAACCACGTCTATATAAAAATAGTGCAGTTACATTTAGATAAATATTGCATTGTTAATAGAACTTTAATTTAGTTTTTTATTATTGACAGTGCATACATTTTAGTCTCCTGTAATACTATAAAATGGGGTTAAATCCCCAGAAAGCTGTCATTTTGCTGTAAAATGGATTTTACAGTTTTACAAAGTAACATAAGAATAGAGCGAAGTAGAATAAAAAAATGAAAAAGGACAAAATATCAATAGATGCAAATTTACAGTATTAACTGTATGACAGTATGTATATCTGAATGATTTTAACAACAGTGTGTATAATAGGAACAATATATCTATGAAACCGTATATCTATGAACCACGTCTATATAAAAATAGTGCAATTACATTTAGATAAATATCGCATTGTTAATAGAACTTTAATTTAGTGTTATTATTGACAGTGCATACATTTTAGTCTCCTGTAATACTATCAAATGGGGTTAAATCCCCAGAAAGCTGTCATTTTGCTGTAAAATGGATTTTACAGTTTTACAAAGTAACATAAGAATAGAGCTAAGTGGAATAAAAAAATGGAAAAAGGACAAAATATCAATAGATGTAAATTTACAGTATTAACTGTATGACAGTATGTATATCTGAATGATTTTAACAACAGTGTGTATAATAGGAACAATATATCTATGAGACAGTATATCTATGAACCACGTCTATATAAAAATAGTGCAGTTACATTTAGATAAATATTGCATTGTTAATAGAACTTTAATTTAGTTTTTATTATTGACAGTGCATGCATTTTAGTCTCCTGTAATACTATCAAATGGGGTTAAATCCTCAGAAAGCTGTCATTTTGCTGTAAAATAGATTTTACCGTTTTACAAAGTAACATAAGAATAGAGCTAAGTAGAATAAAAAATGAAAAAGGACAAAGTATTAACTGTATGACAGTATGTATATCTCTGAATGATTTTAACAACAGTATGTATAATAAGAACAATATATCTATGAGACAGTATATCTATGAACCACTTCTATATAAAAATAGTGCAGTTACATTTAGATAAATATCGCATTGTTAATAGAACTTTAATTTAGTGTTATTTATTGACAGTGCATGCATTTTAGTCTCCTGTAATACTATCAAATGGGGTTAAATCCCCAGAAAGCTGTCATTTTGCTCAGTTATTTGCAGAATCCTGTCCTCATGTCGGTGACCTCCTCTGCTTCCTCTCGGGTCCCCCCTGAGGACCTGGATCCCCAGTTTGGGATGCTCCACTTTAGGTCATATGAGGGGAGAGGACCGTGTGGTGGGAGATGTGTGGTTAGAGAGGAGGGAGGATGTAGAGGAGGAGGAGGAGGAGGAGGAGGAGGAGGAGGAGAGTGGAGCTGGTCTGCTTGGGCGGGGTTTCCCTCTTATTTCTAGTGAGCACAGACAGACAGAGGAGGGAAGCGGCAGAGGACGGACCATCTGCGGCTGCAGGGGAATGTAGCTGAGCCCGGAGAGACGAGGAGGCGCTTTGATTCTCACTGTTTTTTTTTTTTATTTTATTTTTTATTCTTTTTTGGCGTCTTTTTCTTCCACTGCGTCCCCCCCCCGTTCCTGTTTGTCGCCTCTTGGTTTGACCACGTACTGGCTGAGGTAGTAGTTTGTGCTGTTGGTTGGGTTGAGACACTGCCCGCTATGGAGATGACTGCGCAAGCTACTGCCTTGCTAGTGCTTGTGTCTCCACTTCACGCGAGGAAAAAGCCCCTGCTTTCTGCGCTCGCGCACGGTTTTTCCAGGTAAACGCTCACCGCTCGTGCATTTTCTCCACCGCTGCATTAGTCTGTACAAACCTCCGATGTACTGCTTTAAAAGAAGAAAAATAATAATAATAATCTGCTTGTGGTTGCATTTTGAGCTGAGAACTGTATCATGTTTCATCCAATAAAACAGTGCAAAGACTGGTGCAAATAAGCCACTTTTGTTGTATGCAGTTTTAATTTCACTGCTATAATGCGTTTTTTTTTCCTTGCAGGATGGAAGGGGGGGGGAGCATGCGCGTGCAGCTGGGTGGAAATCCGATATGCAAGTTTGTGTAATTTGGTATGCACATTTTTTTTTTTTTTAAATGCACGAGAAAGTCAATGTCTCGTATGGATTTGCATAGTTTTCCACCACCTCAGGCGGAGTGGGCTGTGTAGAAAGCATGTAGGTCAACAGTACTGTTGCTATGAGGAGAGGAGTGACGTGGCTCCCGCTGCCCACAGAGGTATCCTACAATACATCTGCTCTGATCCACGCAAACTGGCTTCACGGCTCTCCCCCACCGTCTTTTGTTGATGATGTTGCATACCATCACACACTGAAAATACACTGAGAGCTCCCCCTGCATCCAAACGCCTCCTATATGCAGGGCAGGGCTGGGAAGTAATCTGTGCTGCACTAATAATCAGATTATTATGCATAATCTGGATGGTATGTGCTTCCATATCTGAACTCTGCTACAGACAGACACCCACATGACCCAAAACCCCCCACGGGCGTTCCATCAGTGTCCTCACTGAGGTCTGATGTGGGTCATGTGTTCTGAGTTAACCTTTTGGAAGCCTCCCTCTGCTGTCCACCAGCATCTGGCATCTCTCTATCACATTAGTATGGGCGGTCAGGGCAGGGGTCTCGTGATCTGGGTGGGGACCGGAATGAATAATGAGCTCTGGATGGCTGCAGGGGCAAGGCGAGCCTGGGTCGATGAAACCGTTCAGGGGCTGCAATCTTGAGTTCAGACCCCCTTCTAGTCTAGTCTAGGGATGAGACACGCTGCTCGCTCACTCACTCTCTCGCTCTCTCTCTCTCACTGACTAATGACTGAATCCTGCTTTTGACCTTCCAAGAAGACTCGCATGAAATATTTATGACTTTACACTTGATACTGTGATAGGCAGAGTTATGTTCGTCCTGGGCCACAGATCTGCCCACTAGCATCTGTAGTGATATTACACAATAAATCCTACTCCGGCTCCTCATTGAGGGGGATCTATGTAGGTTGAATGCAAGGAGAGGGTGCTTTTTTTTTTTTTTTTTTTTTTTTTCCTTTGCAGAACTAGTAAACAAACAACAGAGCAGACTTGTTAGTGTCAAGCCTGTTGAGTAATAGTGCTACAGGTCTGCATTAAATATGTTCATATTGGTGACTGTCTTGTGTAAAAAACATAAGTAATTCATCCTCAGGGGAAAGCCAAACATCATTTATCATATTCTGAGTGTAGGGAGAGCCAGTCCATGGACCAGTGAGCAGTGCAGAGGCAGCCCATGTCCTCCTCATCCATCTTGTGTCAAAGCTCTCATTTGAGCCTGGCTACAGATAAATCATGCTTCAGGCTGCCGAAGCCCTAAAGCAGTAAATTAAAGCCCCCTGTGGTAAATCTCTCATCTCAGATAGGTATCGCAGCTGCATCTACGAAACAGCTACACTTTTGTCCTGACTGGACAGCTGACCCTTCTGTGTGTAATAAATCACCGTAAATTAAATATACTTTACAAAACAAGCAGTTAAGAGGCTCCGTGTTGGATTTTTCACTTTGAGCTGGGATTATAAACAAATGTTTTTGAAGAAGAAAGTCTGTATTTATCCTCTCACATGCTCTAAACCTCCTGTAAAAGGCAGCTTGCTCATGACCCAAACCATCCCATGTTGCACTGCGGTCAAATAACGCATCACCTTCCCAATACAGAAGATGAGATTCTTGCTTCAAGCCCACTCAGCATCTCCCTCAGATCTATCCATGGGTGGGGTGGGAGTGCTGTGACCTTGGAAAAACAAGCCACCCACAGGAATGACTGTGTCATCATTGCCGTCATCCAATCTGGACCACACACATGTACAGCGAGTGGGAGTGGAGTGCCAGATCAGTGCTGGTCTGACTGGAGGAGGATGCTGCGCTGGCCTGTGGGGACCAGATGGCCCTGAAGCTCCTGCAGAGGGCCCAGGAGTCCAAGACTCCCACAACAATATTTAATTCTCCTTTATATGTGTGTGTGTGAAAAAACACTTACGGTGGATATGTTTGTGTCATGCACTCAAGTGTAAGTAAAACATGAATTGAAAAAATGAAAGTCAAGTGTGTTGTAGTATAATGGGTGGCCCTTAAATATTACCTACGCGTCTCCTTGACTACACTTCAGCATGTTTTCATTTTATCTCTATGATTTATGTACAATTCATAATTTTAGCTTGAATGATTAAAATCCACAATTTAAGAATAGCTGAATAGAGGAATGTAAAAAGTAAAAGCATTAATTCTGTAAAAAAAAAAATACAACTGAATAGCCGGTATCAAACAAAATAACAAAAACTTGGCTTTATTCACAATGACGCTTCAGAGAGACATACATTTTTTACCGAGATCATGAGGCTAATGTGCTATTTTGCAGAAATACAGCATCGAATTTCAAGTATCTGGGAGGGTTTGGTGCATCACTAATGTTACTGCAATCTATGAACAGTCATTTGGCGATAATAAACTGATTATCTTTGGTATTTACACTTGCTTATTTAATATAATGACTAATTTACTGCTCAATTTAAATTTGGAATTAACTACTTAACCCATAAAGACCCAATGTCCACCAGTGACCAAAAACATCTACTGATCTAAAATGTCTAATACCTGTTGATCCACTAATCCTACCAATACGTGTGAATAACTGTTCAGTAAAAAGGATGAACAGAAAAATGTAAGCCAGAGCTACAAAAAATAAGGTTCCATAAAAAACAACTCAAACTGTCCTTCTGACCTTCCTATTTCATATCAGATTTCAGTCACATATGAAATTTCTAAATGAATTAACCCAAAAAGACCCAAACATCCACCTCCAATCAATAATATCCACTGATCTAAAATGTTTAATACCCGTTAGATCCACCAATCCTATCAATACATGTAAATAATTGGTGTAAAATGCAGTTTGTAGTCTTTTCATGGTCATCAGATTTGAGCCATTTGGACGTTCAGAGGCTACGTAGTGAATATGGAATCACAGTTATCTTCCACAACATTGATTCACCTGTAAAACCCATGAAGTTGAATCAATGACAGTGGATGGAGACACTTGTTTTATGTTCAGTTATTGATAGATTTGCTGAAAAAGTCACTTTTTCTTCACTGCTCTGTTTTTGATACAACACTGAACTTTAAACTGAGCTTTTATGAACGTCTGCATCAGGGGTGTCAAACTCATTTTCTTTCAAGGGCCACATTAAGCCCAAGTTGATCATAAGTGGGCCGGACCAGTTAATCAATAGCATAATAACCTGTAAATAATGACGACTCCAAATTTTTTCTCTTTGTTTTAGTGCAATCAAAATTAAATTATAAAAATACGTACATTTGCAAACTATCCAAACAAAAATGATGTGAATAACCTGAAAAAAAAAAAAAAAATCTTGAGAAAAATAAGTGCAATTTTAACAATCTTACACCTCAACTTACCATTTATACATGCATATTACAGACTGAATCTGCAAAGGCACAAAATATTTAATAACAGGAAGAATAATGTTAAAATTTCACTTTCAAAATTTGAGGTTTTTCGCATTTTATTGTTAAAGGATAGTTTGTAAATGTTAATATTTTCATCATTTAATGTAAGTTTTTCCACTAAAACAAGAAAAATTTGGAGTTGTCATTACTTATTTATAGGTGTAATGTAATATACTTTTCACATTAAACTAAGAAAATTTGGAGTCATTATTTATAGGTTATTATGCTATTATTTTAGTTAAGATCACATTGGTCTGTATGTGGAACCTGAACAAAAACGACTTCGACATCCTTGATTGTTAATATCTTAAGTGCAAATTCATCCCGCGGGCCAGACTGGAACCTTTGGCGGGCCGCTTTTGGCCCCCGGGCCGCATGTTTGATGACACCTGTGGTCTACATGATCAGTAAATAAAATACAGGAAAATACATGATTTAAACTGAAAAAATACAAAATACAGAGAATAATATTATAATAAATATTGATAAATCACTTAATAAAGGTTAAATAGAAAGATTTGTTTGGGAACTGCCACAAAAGTAGCACTGGCTCTTTATGGGTTATAATAAATTTGCATGTTTTTTTTTGTTTTTTTTCACATTTTTAAATTTATATTTTCAAATCTCTTTTTCATTATGGTATGATGTGTGCTGCTTGACCTCTTGGCCAGGTTGCCCTTGTAAAAGACATCTCGATCTCAATGGGATTTTATCTGGTTAAATAAAGGTTCAATAAAAAAAAATTCAAATAAAAAAAAAATTGGCAGGAAAATGCACCAAAGCATATTAAAAACAAACTTCATCTCGTTCAATAGGTGGTGAATAACTTGTCAACTGCCAAAAACAATCAGGTTTCCTTTCATTCCTTACAAGACGTTGCAAAGCACGTTTTCTTTTTTCACTACTCCCGTCACATTAAATCACAACTTCCTTTGAGTCTCAGTTATTCAAAGCACCGCGGCGTCTCGCAAGGATTGAAGGATTGCACAAGTGAGGAGATTATTCATTGTTTCACACCCACCTTTACTTATTTAAGTGAGACTTTAAAGTGAAAGACCAGTTGAAATGGGGACACACATTTCAAGTTATCAAGTTGTCTTTTATCACTTCGGGGTGTGCGTGCTTCAGTGTCAAATTACACCCCTTACAGCAGCCCCTGCCGTGAAATCTTCTGTCAGGCTATCCTGTGAACTGATACCCTTTATCCACACATTGCTCTGGGACTCACTTGACACAGTTTGTCAGACGGTTGATGGTCTTATTCTGTGCTGTTACAGTCAGGGAGTCTACAGAAGTTTTGTCCCAAATTAAGCAAAAACTTGAAATGAATTTTGAAAATACTTTTCTTTGTGCTTCTATTTTTTGCAAGTGCTAAGTCAGGCCAGAGGATGTTCATACAATTTTACTCCAAAGTGATGAATAAAAATGATCAAAAGGTAAGAAACTCATTTTTAATAGAGCAGAAATGTGAGAATTTAAGCCAGACTTTTACATCAATCCTTGGTTTTTAAAATCGTACAAATTACATCTTGTGTTTCAGGAAGATTTTACATCACTTACAGAAAAAGGAAGGACAGAACTGACCACGGAAACTGATATTTACATTTATACACATAAATTAAATGAATGTTAAATGTGACAGCAGCTTCAGCCATCTAGAACATGTACGATACGACAGTTGTACATTAGCAGAAGTGAAAACTACAACTAAACTAATATGTGGAATCAGTGGATTAGAAAAAAGGTTCAACCTCAGGAATGGAATGGGAAATCCGATAGGAAATAAGGGAATTGCTTTTAGTTTATGGATTTATACCACATAGGGATATATATATTGAAATGAATAATGCTATTTATTGCAAGGTGATCACAATATTTAACCCTTTTGTACAAAACTAGACCAATCACAGCTCTCTCTTTTTTCCATTTTCACACATTTAAAGATACAGGAGTAAAAGAGGAACACCTGGAAGAGAATATTGGCACAGGTTGCATTTGGTGACACGTTAGAGCATATGAACATCCACATAAAAAGGACAATTATGCGTTCTTGGAAGAAGAAATTGGTAAAAAGGAAGATACATGGCTTATTTTGAAGACACAGGAAATCAGTGGTTTCCTTCTGAGGAGATTATACAATGTCAGAGTAGAGTCACATTTAACTAAGACAAGAACCTTAACTGTGGTTTTGTGTATTCTTTTCATAAATACCTTCTTTCATCTTCCCAGACACTGAAATGAACAATGTCTGGAGCTTCAGCATTAAGAAATCCAGCTGCAACCTTTGGATAAATGACTAACAGTTGCAGATTTTGGCTAAATTTAAAGCCTACGTGGACAAGACGAGGTATGGCTTGTATATACAGGACATCAGCCTTCAGGTTAGTTTTATACACTGTACACGTGTTCAGCAAAACACTCACAAGGTTGTTTTTTTATACCTTTAAGTATTTACATTTTCATTTATAAATGTTGTGCATTGGCATTGTTTAGTAACGGCAGCCCTGAGATGCACAAAACCACTTCGGCGACGCGAGTCCATGCTCTTTTTAGCCTTGACATTGCTTCTTAAAGTTCAGGATGGCTTCCTCCAGTAAATACAAATATCAAGATTAAGGAAAAAAAACACAGGAGATCAACTTTGCTTTCTTTCTTCAGCAGTTTCTTTCTATAAAAAACAAGGACGACGGAAGAAAAGAAGAAGAAATCCAAGTCTCCCTCTAGAAACGGCTTTGGAGAAAATCCACACTAAAGCACTTATAAAGAACACAAGGGATGAAGAGGACTGCAGAGGTGAAGATCGGTGGTCAAGGCAGGGTGATGATTGTTCAAAGTTCTTTTTGAGTTTCTCTAGTTCTGCTTGTTGCCGTACATGAGAGGAATGATATAGACGGAAATGTCGTCCCCGGAGCCCAGTCTGTCGTTGGTTATCCTCCAGCCTCGGTCCTTCAATACACCTCGAGCTCTCATCACCAGGTCCTGAGCTGCCATTGTGTACCTGATAGTCCAGAAGAAGACATATAAGTGTGATTATAACATTAGTGGTGGATCCAGAAAAAATGGAAGGACGGGTGCAGGAGAATGGTGGGGTCCAGGGTTGGAGCCCCAATGTGGGTGTAGGTATAATTACCTCCGCCAAGGAGGTTATGTTTTTGCCAGGGTTTGTTTGTTTGTTTGTTTGTCTGTCTGTTTGTTTGTCTGTCCGTTAGTGTGCAACATAACTCAAAAAGTTAAGGACAGATTTGGATGAAATTTTCAGGGTTTGTTGGAAATGGGATAAGGAAGAAATGATTAAATTTTGGTGGTGATCGGGGGGGGGGGGGGGGGCCCACGGAGGGGGGGGGGGGGGGGGGGGGGGGCACTGATCGTTACTGTGCAACATTACTCAAAAAGTTCTGGACAGATTTGGATGAAATTTTCAGGGTTTGTTGGAAATGGGATGAGGAAGAAATGATTAAATTTTGGTGGTGATCGGGGGTGGGGGGGCCCACGGGGGGGGGGGGGGGGGGCACTGATCGTTAGTGTGCAACATAACTCAAAAACTTATGGACAGATTTGGATGAAATTTTCAGGGTTTGTTGGAAATGGGATAAGGAAGAAATGATTAAATTTTGGTGGTGATCGGGGGGGGGGGGGGGGGGGGGGGGCCACCGGGTGGGGTGGGGGGGCACTGATCGTTAGTGTGCAACATAACTCAAAAAGTTATGGACAGATTTGGATGAAATTTTCAGGGTTTGTTGGAAATGGGATGAGGAAGAAATGATTAAACTTTGGTGGTGATCGGGGGTGGGGGGGCCCACGGGGGGGGGGCACTGATCGTTAGTGTGCAACATAACTCAAAAACTTATGGACAGATTTGGATGAAATTTTCAGGGTTTGTTGGAAATGGGATAAGGAAGAACTGATTAAATTTTGGTGGTGATCGGGTGGGGGGGGGGGGGCACCGGGTGGGGTGGGGGGGCACTGATCGTTAGTGTGCAACATAACTCAAAAAGTTATGGACAGATTTGGATGAAATTTTCAGGGTTTGTTGGAAATGGGATAAGGAAGAAATGATTAAATTTTGGTGGTTATCGGGGGTGGGGGGGCCCACGGGGGGGGCCACTGATCAGCCTTGGCGGAGGTCTGCGCTCTCCGAGTGCTTCTAGTTAATATTATAAATCAGGGGTGTCAAACTCATTTTAGTTCAGGAGCCACATTCAGCCTAATATGATATAAAGTGGGCCGGACCAGTAAAATAATATAAATAATAGGATAAGAACTTTTGAATGAAAAAAGTAAAATTCCGTAATGAAAATGTTTATATCTACAAATTGTACTTGAACGTAACGAACAAGTATGAACAATCTGAACATTTTTAAGTAAAATAAGTGCAATGTTAACAATATTACGCCTTAGTTCACAGGTGTCAAACATGCGGCCCGGGGGCCAAATCCAGCCCGCCAAATGGTCCAATCTGGCCCCATGGGATGAATTTGTGAAATGCAAAAATTACACTGAAGATATTAACAATCAGTGGTGTCAGAATCATTTAAATTCAGGTTCCACATACAGACACATACAGTCCGATTACAGTTAGATTTCAAGTGGGTCAGACCAGTAAAATATTGTCATAATAACCTATAAATAATGACAACCCCAAATTTTCTCTTTGTTTTTTTGGTGTAAAAAAGTAAAATTACATGAAATTGTTTACATTACCAAACTATACTTTTACAAAAAATGTGAATAACCTGAACAAATGGAAATGTCTCAAGAAAAGAAAATGCAATTTTACCAATATTCTGCCTGTTACTAAATGTTTTATGCAATTGTAATGCACGTTTATATGATAAACTGATAAACCAAGGCATAATATTGTTAAAATTGCACTTGTTTTTCTTGAGACAATTCAAGTTGTTCATGTTATTCAGATTTTTAAGGAAACGTTGTAGATGTAAACCTGATCATAATAAAATTTTACTTTTTTCACTGTTATTATTTTACTGGTCTGGCCCACTGCAGATCAAATTGGGGTGAATGTGGCCCCTGAACTAAAATGAGTTTGACACCCCTGTCTTAGTTTATCATTTATACATGTGAGTTACAACTTACAGATCACAGTGGATCTACAAATGCACAAAACATTAAATAACAGGCAGAATATCATTAAAATTCCACATACTTCTCTTAAGAGGTTATTCACATTTTTTTTAATAAAAGGCTAGTCTGTAAATGTAAACATTTTTGTGTAATTTTCCTTTTTTTTTTTTTTTTTTTACACTAAAACAATGACAAAAATTTACAGTTTTCATTATTTATGGGTTGTTATGAGAGCATTTTACTGGTCTGATCCACTTTAGATTAAATTGACCTAGAATGACTGTTAATATCTTCAGTGTCATTTTTGCATTCCACAAATTCATCCCAGGGGCCGGATTGAACCCTTTGGCGGTTTGGATTTGGCCCCTGGGCCGTATGTTTGACACCTGTGTTATAAATGCTTCAAATCACCCAAAACTGTATTTTTATTACCATAAACTAAAAAAATGAATACAATTTAACCTCACTAATGTGTCCACTTTTGGAACCAAAGCAAAGAGTTCACTTTAATAATGTCCTCAGTTCTGGTGTTGAATTCCATTGCATTCCAAATAATTTAAAATTAGAAACAACGGGATGCAGTACAAGTATAGACCTGTGTTTGACAACTTTGTGTGATTCATTCAATCACTGGCTGTGTTCTGCGGCAACTTAAAGATATTTAAAAGGAGCTGTATGTAAGAATTGTTCCATGTAGTCATAAAACGGCCTTGAATGTCACCAGACATTTAGGAATCATGTTCATTTCAAATACTGATATCACTGACAGTAGTAGTCGTGCCAGAATATTCACATTTGAAAAGCTAAGTTCAGCCCCTAAATGATGTTTATGTTGTCATTTTGTGTTTTGGTCTGATGTTCCACCCATCACCTATCTCCCAATCAAAAAGTCAGCGGCGTTTTGGTGTCCAGGTTGCCAGTTCCCACTGAGCTGCATCTGGAACATTTCTGATCATAAATGTCTGACATTACTAAACCTAAAAGGCCTTGTTATGATTCCCATAATACATTGTGACAAAGTGAGAAACAGAACAAGGATATGTATAAGAGTAGGGCTGTTAGAAAATATCGGTTCTGCAAGATATCGCGATATTTCATTTCACAATACTGTATCGATATTAAAAAGTACTGTATCGATATTTTTAGGTATTTATTCAAATGCAGATATGGTGGAAGTTCATTTTTGTTTTTTGTTTTTCTTTATTGTTTATGTCTTATTTATTATTATTTAACACTGTTTTATTAAAGAATGGTTACTTGAAGCATCCTAAAAGCCCCTTTTTACTGTCTGAGAGGCAGATGGTAGTTCCTTTGTTGGGACTGAACTAAAATACTGTTCTGATGTTAGTTCTGAACTAATAGAATATGAACATTTGAACAGGATCTGAAACTGTAATGTCTGTAAAACAGAATTTCAGTTTGAACACAGGAACATTTTGTGATATAACATTAAATCCTGTTGGGATCAAATAAAAATGTGTTTAGTATTTGTGCAGATTTCTGGTGTAATTCAATTCTTCAAGGAAATAATCATTAAAAAAAAGAAAAAAATGGCCTTTTTAACAGTATCGTGTCATATCATGATATATCGTATCATGATCCTAGTATTGTGATTTGTATCGTATCATCAGATTCTTGCCGATACACAGCCCTATATAGATGCTTTTGAAACATGGAGACAGCTGACAGTGGAGAAGAATTTGAAGACAGACGTCTACTCTCCCGTGGTTGGTCTCACCCCGCCTGTGCCGAGGGCTCACCACCCGATGAGAGCCACTGGGTGACGAGACCACGGCCCGGGACCGGGTGAAGAGACTGGTACGGTATTTATACTGGTGTAAGACTTGTCGCTTGCCATGGTAGCTCCTTGTAGTAGATGCTCATGCTGGATCTGGCAACCTCTAGTCTGGGGGGAGGGGGACAGGATACCACGCTCTACAGTATTTTGAATGTGATTGCAGTACCAGTTTTGGCCACAATCCTACATACGACTCCATTTATGTTCAGTCCATACAGTTCTATAGTGATGACTGTATAATAATACATTCCATACCTTCTGTGGCTGCCTGTTTGTTTTTCATGCTGATCCAAATGCTGCTTGAATACACAGTTGTCTCTTCATGATTAGACTTTACTCCAGTTTAGATTTAAGTCCCCTTACCCTATAAACCAGGGGTCTCAAACTCATTTCCTTTTAGGGGCCACATTCAGCCCAATTTGATTTCAAGTGGGCCAGACCAATAAAATACTAGCATAATAATCTATAAATAATGACAGCTCGAAATTTTTGTCTTTGTTTTAGAGCAAAAAAACCCCATTAAATTATAAAAATACTTACTTTTAGAGACTATCCAAACAAAAAAGATGTGAATAACCTGAAAAAACTGAAATTTCTTAAGAAAAATAAGTGGAATTTTAACAATATTATTCCTCAACTTATTTATATATGTGCATTATGGATCACATCTACAAAGACACTAAACAGTAACAGGCAGAAAATTGTTAAAATTGTGCTTAAGTTTTTTTTTAGACATTTCATGTTGTTTATATTTGTTCAGGTTTTTTCACATTTTATTGTTGCAGGATGTTTTGTAAATGTAAAAAAATTCATAATTTAACATTAATTTTTGCACTAAAGCAAAGACAAAAATTTGAAGGTGTCATTATTTATAGGCATAGTATAATATTTTTTCACACCAAACCAAGAAGAAAATATGGAGACATTATTATTATTTGTAGGATACTGTAGATCATATCGGTCTGTATGTGGAACCTGAACGAAAATGAGTCCGACAGCCTTGACTGAGGAATTTTTGCACTTTGCAAATTCATCCCACTGGCCGGACTGGAACCTTTGGCCGGCTGCATTTGGCCCCTGGGCCACATGTTTGAGACGCCTGCTATAAACGCTTGTCATAAATGGCATGTATGTTGTAGACCCCCCTCCAATACCAGAGATAGGAGAGCCTTGGGGCGCATGAATTTGCATATAAAGTAGATGTGGACAGACAGCTCAGTATGTAACACTATGATCTATGATGCAGGAGACTGGGGTTCGAATCCTGGAAAGAGCACTTATATTATTTTCAATGTTTTACATGTTCAAACAGGGGGTGCGGCACCGAGGGCACCAGTAGGTAAATCCGCCATTGAACATGCTCGGTTGTTGATGGTGAAAATAACAAGTTAAAAGAATAACTCCATCAGCCTCCAGTCTGGAAAAAAGCTGTTATATTGAACTTTTGAACTAAGCTCAGTCCGTGTTAATAATGTTGAAAACTTTTCCTTGACATCAGAGGAACAATTTATCTAAATGTTTGGAAATTTGCATAATTACAACAAGATAACAACATTCATCCTCTCCAAATAAGACAGGGTAAGAGGAAGTTCACGGCTGACTGGTGGCTGCAGCTGTGGAATGAATGAGTGAACATGCCTGTGCTGGTCGTCAGGGTCACAGTTCGCCAGGAAACAGGTGACAGCCTCGGTTACTTCCTGGTTGGAGAGGACGTCCCACAGACCGTCAGTTCCCAGAACCAGGACGTCATCAGCTCCGTGTTCACACTGCCCCAACTGGTAAACTCTAACCTGAAGGTAAAGAAAAAGATCCATCCAGTGCTTTAAGTGTAACTCCATCCATATACGTGATTATCGGCTAAAATTTACTTAGGGGGTCAAATGAGTGGCCATTTTTGTCAAAAAAAAAAAGTTGTAAGAAATGTATAGAACTATGTTGAAATAATGCTAATACATTTGTGCACAGACTACTGATATTATTTGACAGTGGAAGCTATATTTTCAGAAATATTGGATTTTGAATAGCACGTGTATGTGAAAACTTTTGCTGGTGGACGGACGTGACATTACCCATGATGATCTGGTCAGTACCAGTACTTTATTAGTAATAAACTTATATACTTACTATTGATAATTATCCTCTTATTCATAAATGTTAGTATTGTGGATCTAAAACAATAACAGCTGACACAAAAACACAAAATGTGGCAGTGGACAGATGTGACATGGTTGTTACAGATCCCATCATACTGATGCTCGGCAGCCATGTCACCGTTTCCACAAATGATCCCTGTGCAAAAACTAGTGTCAGAATTATTTATTGTATAGTTTATCATCATACTAAAGAGTAAATAACAATATAGAATTGTTATTTCTTTATAAAAATGCTTATTATTAGAAAACTGTTGATTTAAAAAGTGACGAGTGACATTCTTAATGTATGTATTGGCGTAACATAAGCAGGATGGATCAGCACCATACTCCATATTGCAACCTGTAAAAATAAAACGTGATATGTAGGATATAATCTTGTAAGAAAAACTAGGGAATCTAAAAGAATAGAATATTTGTTTTTCAGGTAAATTCAGTTAAAATATAACTTGACCATTTGTGACATGAAAATATAGCATTAATTGTGATGAAATTGGACATTTTTGACCTGAAAACATGACCATCAACATGTTGCAACAGAACTGAAATCCTGTAAATTTGCATAACTTGCATTTACCAACACAAAATTCCTTTAGGGATTCACTTATATTGATTTCTTATGCACAAGGACATAAATAAGACCTCTAAGCAAATTTTAGCCGTTATGAAAAGCAGGAAAGTATCAACAAAAAGAGGCGACAGGAGTTGATGACTTTCATACTCAGGACAGACAATCCCAAGACACATGACGAACCACATGAGGGTCTGAAAGACTTAACTTGGGATTTTTATTTCCAGTTAAAAAATAGCCATGAGAGGACAGCTCATCCCCACGGCCACCACGACATTGAAAAGTGGTACTTGTTACTGATGTTAGCATAGTTTTAATTGACTTTGCCCAATGACAGCAGAGAAGCCAAGTAGTGTCTTAAGAAGTTTGGAGGAAAATTACTGAATGTTTCTCTAGTTCTGCACGCAAAATGAAATGGAAAACACAGAGGGACAAACAAAAGACTTAATAAAAACAAAATGGTGACAGGTGGATGAACAGATATGCTGAGTTAAAAAGAACCACTTACAAAAATTAAGTCTTAGAATATTTTCTACTGCATTACCTTGATATCACACCGCCATATTTAAGGTGGAGCTGAAACTCACTTCAAACCCACCTGACTCACAAACTTTTAAACTCACTTAATGCACTTAATGTGTGGAAAATCTAAAAAAAAAAAAAAAAAAAAAAAAATGTGTATTTCATAGCTTCATAAAGAATACAAGACATGAGTAATTATTGTTTCATTATTAAGAACTACTATAAAATAAAAAAAATAAAACTTGCATATTAATTCATGTTACATGAACGTGTTAACATGAAACATGAAAATACTGAACATGTAACACTTCAACAAAAGCATCCAACATCGACACTTTCCCTCATTCACAAGTTTTTGTGAAGGAACAATAACATATTTACACTTTTCCCCTTTAGTCTGTTCCGTTTTCTGCTCAGTTCAGACTGAGTGAGTCAGAGCTGACTGACTGAGAAGTGTGACGCAGTACACACTTACGCAGGCAGAAGACGAAGTAGTTTCCAACAATCGCATACCAACTGGACAAGATCCCAATAGTTTAGCTACTTTCCACTGTGTTCTTGATATACATTACCTCAAATGACTGAAGTATCAAAAGTATTGATATTTCAATTTGTGAATTGATTCTAGAGCGTAAAGATCCTGGTATCGGAGAAATCTATATTTCAGTATTGATCCACACATCACTAGCAACAATACTGTGCTTAACTAGTCATAACCACCTCAGGAATCACATCAAGAGGTTTCTGAAACCCATCTTGCAACCCCCTGGTGGCGTCCCGCAACCCCTGCCTGGTACTGACATTGTACACTAATTCACATTACTGTAAATGTACCAGAGTTAGCATAAGAGCTTTTCATCTGCAGTTCCTGGACAGATGTTAATGTGTCACCCTCAAGCAGGGTTGTCAAACTCATTTTAGTTCAGGGGGCACATTCAGCTAAATTTGATTTGAAGTGGGCTGGACCAGTAAAATTATAATATAATGATATATAAATAATGTCAACTCCAAACTTTTCTCTATTTTTTAGAGTAAAAAAGTAAAATTACATTATGAAAATGTTTGCATCTACAAACTATCCTTTCAAACAATGTGAATAATATGAACAAACACATGTACATTATAACTTACAGATCACAGTGGATCCACAAATACACAAAACATTTAGTAACAGTTGGAATATTACTAAAATGGCACTTACTTCTCTTAAGACATTTCAGGTTGTTCATACTTTTTCAGGTTATTCAGATACTTTTGCAATATTATACTTTGTTTTAGTGTAAATAGATGAAAACATTTACATTTACAAAGAGAAAAAGTTGGAGTATTTTTAGGTTATTATGACCCACTTGAGATTGAATTGGTCTGAATATGGAACCTGAACTAAAATGATTATTAATATCTTAGTGTAATTTTTGCATTTCACAAATTCATCCAAAGGGCCGGACTGGACCCTTTGGCGGGCCGAATTTGGCCCCCTGGCCGCATGTTTGACACCTGTGCCCTAAAAGGTAGCACAAACATGCAATTTTTAAAACATAAATTGAAAACACCTAAACACAGATGAGTACAATTCCATGACTACATACTGGATGTCTGTCCAATAGTTCCAGTTAGGTTCAACATAATTTTTCTCAGCCATCAAACTGTCAAACTTAGTATGTAAGTTTTAAGGCCAATGCAACTCACATAAAATTTCAGAGTAGGTAATGTATGTAATCTGAAATGTAACATGGACACATCATTGAACTTTTGTCCTTATTATATTATGTTCATGATGTCTGATTCTACATCACCATCAGTCATGCAAATTTCATAATGGATTCAAACAAGAAATGATCTGTTGAGCCATTTTATGCATAAAATGAGGATTTTATTTTATTTTTTTCTGATTTGTTGCATTAGCATTGATGTGTTTCATCACAGTAGACATTTCAACATCATTTCATCTGTTTACACTCAACCAACATGTTCAAGTGTGCGGAGCATCTTTAAAGTCCATTTAGTTTCAACTTTTACCATTACTGTTTTTATCTAATTTAATGCACAGCTGAACTCATCTGTTTCAAACGTCCTGTGCAAAGAATGGGAAACTTCTGCAATTTTTTTAAATGCTTTTTGTGATATGTGTATATGCCGTCAATTTCCAGTTTTTAAGCATATCTTCATTTATGCATTTTGTGAGAACCACTGATTCCCTTGGTCTCTCCACATTATCCTTATGCAAAGAGATGTTACTGTGGCAACTCTTCTGAGGTGCAATCTGTTACATTGCTACGGTTCAAGAGAAACACACTCTGAAATAGAATACAGTATAATGCCCAGTAGCCTTGGACTCTGAAAAAAAAACTGCATTACTTTTGTAGATTTACGTAATTGCTTTGCTACCTGACAACTGACTGCTGTGGCCACGGTAAAAACAGCATGTTATAACAAAAGCCTCTGTCAAAGACATTGTAAAAGACTCACAGTGACCCCTGAGTGGATCATGAGTTCTCATGTTGTGGGAAACCTTGTGATTTAAGAGGTTTTGCAAGAAAAGGAGTACAGCTATCATTTCAAGAAAAGGGCACAGTTTCTACAAGTGATTTCACAAGAGAGATTACGGATTGCAGCAACAGCAAAACATCTGTGGGAGAAAGGCAACGCACCAGAGGTGATTTCTCATAGACTGCAAGGGAAGCTCGGCTTCCCCTAAAATTACAAAAATTAAATGGTCAAATATGTACGGTTGAGTTGACATTTCATTGACTCCAAATGTGTTAGAACACGTTCATCTCAAAGACGAGTTCGTTCAGAATCAGCTTTCTCATAAATCAACAGACTCGATGTTGTTCACTTCTCATACATTCCCGTTGTGCTGTTTCCTCATTCGATCTCTGCTCAGTGCATTTGCCTGTAGACACTCAGCGTCCATGTACTTCAATGGGACTGAGTGGACCAGCTTTTTTCATTGCCTCAAAACTGGACGGTAATTGGATAAATGCCACGATGTTGTCCCGCCCCTGGACGCTCGACGTCTCTGGGGGTGAATGGAGCTGTGGGTGGAGCTCGGCCGGGCTGGACACCAGGCTTCCATGTGCTGATTGGAGGATCAGTCGAAAGGCTGAATCCCATTTGATTGACAGCTATTTTGAGATCTACTCCTTCACTTGACACAGTTCAGTTTAATACCGTCGCGCATTCTGCTGTGAAATCAAGAGAAACCACTACGAAATTACTTGTTCATTTCTTGCACTGTAAATAAAACACACTCATTGGACTTCCTTGTTTCAATTTAACATAATTTCAACGTTTTCTTGTTTACTTTGTACGATAAGGTCACTGGCCATTTTCTTAAAAAGGAACGGAGGGACGAATTTATGTTTAAATAATTTGACTTTGTTTTTATGTAAGCCGACAATGAGCTTCCCCTCTCTGAAAGACGAGCAGCCACCACTGCAACGCACCATTTACCATTTTTTCATATTTACTCATGCAATGAGTGTGATTGGAAGACGAGGGTCCAAACCAGCCTTATTTCTGTATAACCTTTTCATAAAACCTGCAGGGTGCTCCCTTACTGCCTATTTACGTAGCTTCATAATCCGCTTTTCCTCCCCTGTATTTAACATCCAGCCCAACCTCAAACCACTCACACTAAATGTCTTACAAACACTAATAACGTGTTTACACTCTGTCAGAAACAATAGCAACTTCAAGCATCTCAAAAGCAAAATCTGAAAAGAAATAGGACATCAAAAAGGAGACTGAACTACGGCTGAACTCAGAGGGCAATGAATTAAAGATCAAGCGAATTCATGGGCTTCGTGACTGCTGCAGACGCTGGAAAAGGGAAGGAGTCATTTGAGAGTGACGGTCGGTGGGGAATGTTAATGCGTATGTTGACACCGCAGTTCAGAGAGTGGACTGTTATGTCCAGAGGCATTTTACATCAGCACTCCCGTTTTATAAGGAGAATGAGATTTTTAAGTAAAATAAAAGCAGAGATGTGACACAAAATCAGTCACAAGTAGTCCTATGACTTTGTTTTTGTACCTTGTAGTATAAAATATTACTAAAAGTGTACTTTGGTGTGACATTGATATGTTTCAGTATCAACTGGTAGCAGAAATCTGGTCTACTTTTCTGAATTTCAATGTACTTTTCAATGGAAATTTGCTTTGTTCTTTAAAAAAAATGGAAATAATCATACCTCTGGACAGCAGGAGAGGAAGGGCTTAATGTAGATGTTGGAGTCATGCACTTTGAGATTGTGGTCTCCGAGGCCTCTGGTGACTCCAATGGTTGCCAGCACACGAGCCTGCAAAGGAACAATCATAAGCATTCAGTTATTGATACAGTTATGATTTCAAGTTCATTGAAGTATCCTCTTTATGAGTGGTTTACGGCTCTGTTCAGCTGTGCATATAACAACCGAAAGTGTTCTACCTGCACTCTTCTTTTCAACTGTTTTATTGATAATGTTTTGTGTTTTTAACTTGTCTCTTCCATTTTTATAAAACACTGTGAATTCCCTGTATATGAATTGTGCTATACAAATACAATTGCTTTGACTTGCCTTTACTTTAACCTATAAAGACCCAATGCTACTTTTGTGTCAGTCCCCAAATGAAATTTTCTCTCTATTGAACCTTTCTTTAGTGATTTATCACCATTTATTATAACATTATCCTCTGTATTTTGTGTTTTTTTGTCAGTGAAAATGAGGTATTTTCCAATATTTAGTTCACTGACCATGTAGATATTCATAAAGACTTAGAATAAAATTGAAGGTTATGAAATCAGAAACAGAGAAAACTGAAGAAAAAATGACATTTTCAGCAAAATATATTATTAACTGAACATAAACCAAGTGTCTCCATCCACTGTCATTGATCCAACTCCATGGTTTTACTGGTGAATTAATGTTATAGAACAAGGGTGTCAAACTCATGTTAGTTCACGGGCCACATTCAGCTAAATTTGATCTGCAGTGGGCCGAACCAGAAAAATAATAACATAATAATATATAAATAATGCCAACTCCAAACTTTCCTCTGTGTTTTAGAGCAAAAAAGGTTAATTTACATTATGAACAGGTTTACATCTACAAACTATCCTTTCAAAAGATGTGAATAACATGAACAAACTGAAAAAAATAAGTATAATTTTAACAATATTCTGCCTCAGTTTATCATTTGCACACGTACATCAAGGTTATAATAGTTTTGGACTTTTCATTATAGTTTAGTTTTATTTAGTTTTGACTTTTTTTTCCTCTAATTCGGTTAGTTTTAATTCGTTTTTAGAGCAGGTTTGTTATTTTTTATTAGTTTTCGTTATTTTCTATATGCTTAGTTTTAGTTTAGTTTTAGTATTAATTTTAGTTTTGTTGTATCTTTTCTCTTCTTCGCCGTCGTATTCAAATAAATCCCAGACAGGACTCTGCTGCTTTCTCCCAACTGCAGTCTCCATGTTTCCAAGTAGGGTGGGGACCAAAAGACGACTAAACGTCATGTGACAAGAAGTGACGGACCGTTAAATATCATACGGTGCCAGCAGCTAAAATTGCTTGAGGGAAATAAATCGATTTCAAATTAATCTGACACTGACAAAGACAAAAATGAAGGGAATTTTATCCATAATTTTTATACGTTTTAGTTAGTTTTGTAAGCACACAATACAGTTTCAGTTAGTTATCGTTTTTTTCTTTTATTTATAGTTTTATTTATTTCAGTTAACAAAAATGTTTTTCAATTCTAGTTCTTGTCATTTCGTCAGTTTTCATTAACGATAATAACCTTGATGTACATTATAACTTACAGATCACAGTGGATCTACAAACACACAAAATATTGAGTAACAGGCAGAATATTGTTAAAATTACACTTACTTCTCTGAAGAAATTTCAGGTTATTCACATTTTTGCAAGATTAATCTTTGTTTTAGTGTAAATACATTAAAATATTTACATTTACAAAGAGAAACATTTGAAGTTGTCATTATTTCTATGTT
The DNA here is from genome assembly GCF_902148855.1 of Sphaeramia orbicularis. Classification (NCBI taxonomy): domain Eukaryota; kingdom Metazoa; phylum Chordata; class Actinopteri; order Kurtiformes; family Apogonidae; genus Sphaeramia; species Sphaeramia orbicularis. The sequence continues at coordinate 45,192,593 of NC_043962.1, read as the reverse complement.
ATTATGATAATATTTTACTGGTCCTGCCCACTTGAGATTGAACTGTTCTGATGTGGAACCTGAACTAAAAAGATTGTTAATATTTTAGTGTAATTTTTGCATTTCACAAATCCATTCCAAGGCCCAGACTGGACCCTTTGGCGGGCCGCATTTGGCCCCCGGGCCACATGTTTGACACCTGTGTTATAGAAGATGTTTCCACATTCACTATGGAGCCTCTGAACGTCCAAATGAGTCATATCTGATGACCATGAAAAGATGATAAACTGTGTTTTACACCAATTATTTACATGTATTGATAGGATTAGTGGCTCTAACAGGTATTAAACATTTTAGATCAGTAGATATTATTGATCGGAGGTGGATGTTTGGGTCTTTTTGGGTTAATTCATCATTTAGAAATTTCATATGTGACTGAAATCTGATATGAAATAGGAAGGTCAGTAGGACAGTTTGAGTTGTTTTTTATGGAACCTTATTTTTTTGCAGCTCTGGCCTACATTTTTCCATTCATCCTTTTTTCCTGAACCACTTAGTCCTTGTAAGTGTCGCAGTGATGCTGGAGCCCATCAACAGGTGAAGGTGGGGTACACTCTGAATGTGTCACCAGTTCATCACAGAGCTGACACGTACCAACAAACAACCTTCTTACATTCACACCTATGACTACGACTATGACTGTCTAATCCACAGGTGTCAAACATGCGGCCCAGGGGCCAAATCCGGCCCGCCAAAGGATCCAATCCAGCCCGTGCGATGAATTTGTGAAATGCAAAGATTACACTGAAGATATTAACAATCAGTGGTGTCAAAATCATTTTAATTCAGGTTTCACATACAGACCAATATGATCTAAAGTAAAATAAAAGCAGAATAACTTATAAACAGTGACAACTCCATTTTTATAGGTTCTAGGTTCAACTGGACTAGTTTGGCTCTTTTGAACCAAACTAGTCCAGTTGAACCTTGAAGAACTACCAAGAAGAACAATGAGAAACTGAATGAGAATTTGTTCTTATTTTAGTCACAAACTCCAAATTTTTAACAATGTTATACTTGTTACCAAATGTTTGTGTAACATTGTGTTTAATGCACATGTATAAATAATAAGTTGAGACATAATATTGTTAAAATTCCACTTATTTTTCATACAAATTGCAGTTTTATCAGGTTATTCACATGTTTTTTGTTAAAGGATAGTTTGAAGATGTAAATATTTTCATAATTTAATGTTTTTTATTGCACTAAAACAAAGATAAAAAAGTTTATGTTTGTGCATTTGGCAGACGCTTTTTTCCAAAGCGACTTACAGGGGAAAACCAATCAAATCACTCAATCAGTCAAATTTTATTTATATAGTGCCAGATCACAACAAAAAAGTTATCTCATGACACTTTATATATAGAGTTGGTCAAAACCAGACTCTAAGCCAATTTACAGAAACCCAACAGAATCTTCCAGAAGCAAACACTTGTGACTGAATGAAAAAAGTTTATGTTTATGTTTACGCATTTGGCAGACGCTTTTTTCCAAAGCGACTTACAGGGGAAAACCAATTAAATCACTCACAAGTTGTCATTATTGATAGGTTATGGTGCTATTACTTTACTGTTCAGGCCCATTGCAGATCCAATTGGGCTGAATGTGGCCCCTGGAAGAAATCAGTTTGACCCCCCTGATCTAGTCAACCTATGAAGGTGCATGTGTTCAGATAATGGGAGGAAGCCGCTGACATAGGGAGCGCTGGAATCAAACCCATGCGACTGTGCAAACCACTACACCACCGTATGGCCTACATTTTTGTTGGTCATAATAATAATGAACTCAATAATTTCTGAGATGGCCTCAACGGTAAACAAGGCAGGAAAAGACAAGTGGCCAGAGTACCAGAACAACAGCTGTCAAGTCAAGGAACTGTAAATGGTTTTTGCAGGTATAACTGAATATGAACCTGAAACAACACAAGACAACTGTCCATATACAACAGGTGAGTCAAGAGGAAAGAAGAAATTGTGAATCTGAGTAGAGCTGAATTGACAAACTGATTAAAAACATTATTCAATTTCAATTTTCCTGTATCAAAGCTTTGTTTCCTTAATTTCGCTGCCAATAAACATTGGTTCCACTGTTGGGTCCAATCAAGTGAAAGTGAACATCAACATGAAAAAGTTCATTTGCACACATCATTTTTCAAGAGGGCTCATTTTTAGCTTAAGATCTCTTTTCTATGGAACTGTTATCCTTTTTAAAATACCACTTGTAGAAAAAAAGTTACAACCAATTTTATCAGTTGTACTTTTTACACCATAGCCATACTTCAAATTTGATGCTAAAAATTATATCTAAAAAATGTGAAAATGTATTCAATCTGTCACATTTAAAAATACTATCTGTGAACTGTTACTGAGAAATTACTCTTTATTTGTAGTTTACCTATATCAGTATGGACCACCACAAGTTTTAAATAACACTGTGGTAGTATTAAATACATTAAATAGAGCACTGTGACTATGTCTGGCTTGTTTTAAAAAAATATGCCAACATTTTGGGTGATGCATAAGATGGTAAAGAGTCGTCCACGTGTTACCACATTGTCATGTCAATAAAACAGAGACTTTTCAATATTTTACTCCAAAATTTATTTTCAGCATAGCTGAACATAATATCTAAAAGGTTTTGTCCTACTAAATATCAATTTCTGTTGAGATCTGCATGTTTTGAATGTTTGCGTAAAGCTTAAAAAATTTAATCAAATCAAATTTTATTTATATAGCACCAAATCATAACAAAAGTTATCTCATGACACTTTACATATAGAGTTGGTCGAAACCAGACTCAAGATTTAAGTCTATTTCAAGTCCACGTGTTACCAAGCAGTAATTTTTCACCTAAAAATTTAATCTCCCCACATTTTGTTATACATACAGGGTGGGGAAGCAAAATTTACAATGAACATTTAGTTGTTTTTTCTCAGCAGGCACTACGTCAATTGTTTTGAAACCAAACATATATTGATGTCATAATCATACCTAACACTATTATCCGTACCTTTTCACAAACTTTTGCCCATATGAGTAATCAGGAAAGCAAACGTCAAAGAGTGTGTGATTTGCTGAATGCACTCGTCACACCAAAGGAGATTTCAAAAATAGTTGGAGTGTCCATAAAGACTGTTTATAATGGAAAGAAGAGAATGACTATGAGCAAAACTATTACGAGAAAGTCTGGAAGATACTATTAAAGAAGAATGGAAGAAGTTGTCACCTGAATATTTGAGGAACACTTGCACAAGTTTCAGGAAGCGTGTGAAGGCAGTTATTGAGAAAGAAGGAGGACACATAGAATAAAAACATTTTCTATTATGTACATTTTCTTGTGGCAAATAAATTCTCATGACTTTCAATAAACTAATTGGTCATACACTGTCTTTCAATCCCTGCCTCAAAATATTCTACATTTTGCTTCCCCACCCTGTAATATTAAAGTGCTTATAAATATCTACTCAAATATGTACAATACATGCATATAAGTTACTCTGCTTACATGACAGAGACTGTTGAACATGAAATGTGTCCACGTTACCGCTTGATCAAACCCTATTACAGTGTTTTTCAACCTTGGGGTCGGGACCCCATGTGGGGTCGCCTGGAATTCAAATGGGGTTGCCTGAAATTTCTAGTAATTTATTAAAAAAACAAACAAACAACTTACTAATAAAAAAATATGTGGTGAGTTGAGAGAGACAATCCCAATCCATAAAAGACATGACAAACTGAAGCTGAAACTGAAGCACTGTGGTACTGTTTATCTTTCAAATGTTCATTGTTTCAGTGTTTAAAATGCTGCCGCTCTTTCATAATTCATAGTTTGAGTTATTGTTGTTCAGTATTAATTGTCAGCCTTGCAAATACAAGCTAAATAATAATAATAAAATTCTCATTTTTCTGCAGTAATCTCAACCTGGCTTTTCTGCCAATGCCTATAATAATATACATTATATAGACTAAATGTCATCTAAAATTAACCTTTATTTGCAACATAGCATAGCAAACTATTACATGATCAAAAACAAATTAATTTTAGCAAAAAAAAAAAAAAAAAGTCTCAGGTTTGAATGTCTAGGGTCGCCAGAAATTTGTTATGTTAAAATGGGGTCACGAGCCAAAAAAGGTTGGAAACCACTGTCCTATTGTGTTTCACACGGGCGCTTATTGTGACACACATTATTTATTTTTACATTTATTTCTACCAGCCTTTCTTTTACACTGGTGTGTTGCATATTGCTGCTGTAAGCTATTAAATTTCCCCATGGTGGGATCAGTAAAGTCTTATCTTATCTTATCTTATCTTATCTTATGCCAGGATCACCACAAAGTTGTATGTTAGTTCCAAATTAAGTTGTTATTAATTTAGTAAGTTGGACACAAATTTGTTGTGACTGCAGTGCATAATATTTATAGATGTCTTTGACTTGTTGATAAGATAAGATAAGATAAGATAAGATAAGATAAGATAAGATAAGATAAGATAAGATAAGATAAGATAAGATAAGATAAGATAAGATAAGATAAGATAAGATAGGCAGATATTATTTCTATATAGTTTTTTTTTCCTTTGATATCTAATTGAAGAAAATAAGCGATAGATTAATCGATTGCAAACATAATTGATAGCTGTAGTTTTGAGTATTCCATTTACAGGTCACCTTTCTTCCAAATAATACTGGCTATTCTTTTAAATTGTAAATTTAGAGATCTTGTTTACACCATGACTTTAATCTGAGTGTACAAATAATGTCTAAGAGTAGAAAAAAAAACCCTAAATCTGATCCAAAACTGAAATATGCGACTGAATTTCGAGAAAGGCATCATTAGCAAAAGCATACTCCACGGATAAGGACGAAATTAATTAAAGACTAAATGACCTTACTCAAGTCTAGTGGATTCATTTAAAGTAATTATTCTGTCTTTGATCATTTTAATGAATAACCTATATGCTATGTGCTTAGTGACATTTCAGTGAAGGACACAGGCTACTCCCAGGGGGAATCTTTATCTGGTTGGATGAGCAGCGTTTAGGCAAATAAACAGGGCTCTTCCAGTTTTGTGAGTGCTTAACGATCTTTCCCTGAGCCCCAGACACCATCAAACTCATTTGTAAGCTGTGCAAAATTCCTTTTGATTCCTTCTGTCTGCACAAAACACCGCCACCGCCTCTAAAAATGGCTGCTGGCACACGGCTGGGGAAGTGGGCTAATTGAATCCACTGTACATGAGAAAGGGCGGCACATAAGGACAGAGAGAGGAGTATGAGGGTAAGTGAGCAATTGAGAGATGGCCTGGTAAAGAATGAGCCGGAATCATTATGCAGCGCAGATGCCAGAGAGAGAAGGAGACGGAGAGGTGGAGAGACGGGAGAGTGATTCAAAGTGGCGGCACAGCTCCTCTGGTGAAGAAGGGGAAACATCCTGGGATTAATTGTTGAGCGCTGGGGCCCAGTCGGCTGCGCGCTGGGCTTTGAAGTACTCCGCCGTTCTTCTCCCGCTCACACAAAACCCCCACACTGTATCTATCGCCATCCATCTCCACGCCACACTTCAAAGGGAGAGGACTCGACATGGGCACAGCCAACCGAGCAGGGCCAAACCTGAACGTGTTTGCAGGCAGAGAGTAACTTCTGCCTCGGTTATCAAACATAAATCTGCTCCTATTAAATGGAAAAATGGTGAACGCCAATGTATTTCCATCCATCACGCCCCTTTCAGTGCAACAAGGACAAGATGCTGCACATCATTATCACCTTTTCTTTTGTGTTTTGAGTCAAAACGCTGACAAGATGACTAGCAAATCGTGTTATATTTCAACATGTGTCACTTTTAGGACACTTCACATCTTTCTTCCCTCCCATTTTGCTCATCTAGTGCACTGATTGGTAGATTTTTGTCTGATATAAACCCTGCCAGATAAAAGCAGCTCCAGATCTCAGTGTCCTGACTGCATAAAAAGCTGAATTTTCTCATTCAGATTTGTCTACATAGTGTTCCTATAAATCACAGGTGTCGAAACATGGGGCCCGGGGACCAAAACCGGCCCGACGGATGAATTAGTGAAATACAAAAATCACACTGAAGATATTAACAATCAAGGACGTTCAAATCATTTTAGGTCGATTCAATCTAATATGGGTCAGACCAGTAAAATACTGTCATAATAAACTAAAAATGAATAATATAATAAAATAATAATAAATAATGAAAACTGCAAACTTTTTTCTTGGTTTTAGAGCAAAAAAAAAGTTGAATTACACAAAAATGTTGAGATTTACAGACAAGCCTTTTACAAAAAAATGTGAAAAACCTGAACAAATATGAACAACCCAAAATGTCTAAAGAGAAGTATATGGAATTTTAATAATATTCTGCCTGTTACTAAACGTTTTGTGTATTTTTAGATCCACTGTGATCTGTAAGTCGTGATGCATATGTATAAATTATAAACTAAAGCGTAATATTGTTAAAATTGCACTTTTTTTCTTCAGAATGTTCAGGTTGTTCATATTTGTTCATGTTATGTTCAAGGACAGTTCATAGATGTAAACATTTTCATTACAGAATTTACTTTTTTCACTCAAAAACATAGAAAAAAACTTTGGAGTTGACATTATTTATCAGTTCTTATCCTATTATTTATATTATTTTATTGGTCCGGCCCACTTTATATCCTATTAAGCTGCATATGGCCCCTGAACTAAAATGAGTTTGACACCCCTGCTATAAATGATTAATGCAATTCCAGTATACTGAAGAAGGTCCTTCCATTGGATAATTACTACAGTGATTAATATGTTTTAGCTGCAACAAGTTATTTCATCCAAATTAATTCAGTGAGTAGCTTCTCATTTCTTAAACAATGATTTTTAGCATAAAGATTGGACGGTGTTTCAATGGAAAAGGGTCATGTGATCCGATGAGTCCAGACTAACCAGACTGACCTGTTCAAGAGTGATGGGTGAGAAGAAAGGTGGATGAAGTGATTACCCATCATGCCTAGTGCCGACAGTACAAGCCTGCGGGGGAAGTGTTATGATGTGTGGTTCTGACTACCTGGATATACAGAATGATCAGATGTGATTTTTTTGTCTCTGATGACACAGAGGTATTCCAAGATGAAGATTCCAGCATAAATCAGGATCAGACACGGGCACAGCCAACCGAGCAGGGCCAAACCTGAACGTGTTTGCAGGCAGAGAGTAACTTCTGCCTCGGTCATCAAACATAAATCTGCTCCTATTAAATGGAAAAATGGTGAATGCCAACGTATTTACATCCATCATGCCCCTTTCAGTGCAACAAGGACAAGATACTACACATCATTATCACCTTTTCTTTTGTGTTTTGAGTCAAAATGCTGACAAGATGACTAGCAAATCGTGTTATATTCCAACATGTGTCACTTTTAGGACACTTCACATCTTTCTTCCCTCCCATTTTGCTCATCTAATGCACTGATTGGTAGATTTTTGTCTGATATAAACCCTGCCAGATAAAAGCAGCTTCAGATCTCAGTGTCCTGACTGCATAAAAAGCTGAATTTTCTCACTCACATTTGTCTACATAGAGTTTCTATAAATGATTAATGCAATTCCAGTATACTGAAGAAGGTCCTTCCATTGGATAATTACTGCAGAGATTAATATGTTTTGGCTGCAACAAGTTATTTCATCCAAACTGATTCAGTGAGTAGCTTCTCATTTCTTAAACCACAGGTGTCAAACATGTGGCCTGGGGGCCAAATCCGGCCCGCCAAAGGTTCCAATCCGGCCTGTTGGATGAATTAGTGAAATGCAAAAGTTACACTGAAAGTATTAACAATCAATGGTGTAAAAATCATTTTAATTCAGTTCCACATACAGACTAATTAGATCTCAATTGGGTCAGGTCAGTAAAATAGTATCATAATAACTTATAAATAATGACAACTGCAGATTTTATCTTTGTTTTAGTCAAAAAAAAAAAAAGTAAAATTACATGAAAATGTTTACATTAACAAACTGTCCTTTTACAAAAAATGTGAATGACCTGAACAAATATGAATGACCTGAAATGTCTTAAGAAAAGTACATGTAATTTTACCAATGTTATACCTGGTACTATATGTTTTGTGTATTTGTAATTGTAATGTAAGTTGTCACGCACATGTGTAAATGATAAACTGATAAACTGAGGCAGAATATTGTTAAAATTGCACTTGTTTTTCTTAAGGTGTTTCAAGTTGTTCATGTTCAGATTTTTAAGGAAACGTTGTAGATGTAAACATCATCATAATGTAATTTTACTTTTTTCACTGTTATTATTTTACTAGTCCGGCCCACTTGAGATCATACTGAGGTGAATGTGGCCCCTGAACTAAAATGAGTTCGACACCCCTGTCTAAAACAATGATTTTTAGAATATAGATTGGACTGTGTTTCAATGGAAAAAGGTCATGTGATCCGATGAGTCCAGACTAACCAGACTGACCTGTTCAAGAGTGATGGGTGAGAAGAAAGGTGGATGAAGTGATTACCCATCATGCCTAGCGCCGACAGTACAAGTCTGTGGGGGCAGTGTTATGATGTGTGGTTCTGACTACCTGGATATACAGAATGATCAGATCTGATTTTTTTGTCTCTGATGACAGACGTATTTCAAGATGAAGATTCCAGCATAAATCAGGATCAGACTGTGGTTCAGGAAGCATGAGACATCATTTTCACACATGGATTGGGTGCCACACACTCCTGTGTTTCAATGGAAAAAGGTCATGTGGTCTGAGGAGTCCAGACTGACCCTGTTCCAGAGTAATGGGTGAATCAAGGTGAGAAGAGAGGTGGATGTGGTGATTACCCATCATGCTTAGTGCCTACAGAACAAGCCTACGGGGGCAGTGTTATGATCTGGGGTTCTTTCAGTTGGTCAGGTGCAAGGTTATAATAGTTTTGGATTTTTCATTATAGCTTAGTTTTATTTAGTTTTGACTTTTTTTCTCTAATTCAGTCAGTTTTAATTAGTTTTTAGAGCGGGTTTGCTAGTTTTTAATTAGTTTTCGTTATTTTCTAAATGCTTAGTTTTAGTTTAGTTTTAGTTTCTTTATATCTTTTACCTTCACCGTCGAATTCAAATAAATCCCAGACAGGACTCTGCTGCTTTTTCCCAACTTTAGTCTCCATGTTTCCAGGTAGAGTGGGGACCAGAAGACGACTACACAACAAGTGACAAGAAGTGACGGACCGTTAAATATCATATGGTGCCAGCAGCTACAATTGCTTGAGGGAAATAAATCAATTTTATATCAATCCGACATTGACAAAGATCAAAACGAAGGGAATTTTATCCAGAATTTTTATCCGTTTCAGTTAGTTTTGTAAACAAACAATACAGTTTCAGTTAGTTATCGTTTTTTTCTTTTACTTATACTTTTTATTTATTTCAGTTAACGAAAATGTTTTTACAATTCTAGTTTTCGTCATTTCGTTAGTTTTCGTTAACGATATTAACTTTGGTCAGGTGTTATGTGTCCATAAAATGAGGTTAGCTGAGCCTTAATACACTGAATGACCAGGTCTGAACATCAGTGGATTTTTTTTTTTCGTCACTGATGACACATGAGACGTATTCCACGATGACAATACCAGGATTCATCAAGCTTCAAAATGCTAAAGAGTGGTTTAGGGAGCATGACACATCATTTTCACACATGGATTGGCCACCGCAGAGTCCAGACCTGATCGCCAATGAGAATCTTTGGGATGTGACGGAGAAGACTTTACACAGCGGTCCGACTCTTCATCATCAATACAAGATCATGGAGAAAAATTAATGCAAATATGTACAGAAATAAATGTTCTGACATTTATTGCAGTGTTGCATAAGTATTGTGTGGCATAAATGATGCCAAGGCGAATGCGTCCTAGTATCAAAGTTAGACATGGTCCAAAGAATATGTGTGTGTGACGATTTTTTTGGTTGGTCAGTTTATAATAATGACAGTTTGGGGCAGAAAAAAGCTGATTAATCAGCCAATATACTTTCTGCTCCTCCCCACATTAGACATGACATTGAAGGCACATTATGAACGTCTGAACATAACTGTATCTTATAAATGAACTGAACATCTAAGTCAATCAGAATCAGAATAGATTGAATTTGTCATTTGACAGAACAGTACAATGTACAGTACAGCAAATGAAATCGCAGTTTGATATTAGGGACATCGGGCCGCAGCAAAGACTAATCGCGCTGCCCAGAACCCCTTTCTTCGAAATTTGCAGTTAAGAACAGAGAAGATAATGCTAGCACATACATCATAAGACATCACATAGTTTTTACATGTCACACGTGGACACATGCTGGTACTTTTTCAATGGATTTGGTAGAATTTGGGGGATAGGGTGAAAAAACAGAATTTGAGGGCAGACGGTTGGAGTGGGGAGGGGGGAGAATGTGTATGTGTTGTGTTTGTCCTTGGAAGATTGTGTGCAAAAATAAGAGACACAATAGGTCCTTCTGTCCTTCAGTTGTTGCCAGTCCTTATCAGTTCACTCCCTACTGTGTCAATGGGGCAAATACCGGAATACATACATCTGAATTGCTAAAATTCAAATCCAAATGTAATTAATCAATAAATATGTATCATATATGTATCATCGTAACTAAGTGTAAAAAAAAATTCAAGGTGAGTATGATTTCTAACTTTCAAACACTATTGATCCCATCTTTTCCCAAAATTTCGGAAAATGTAAAATGATAATTACACTATATATAAAATATGGCAATATACTGACTTCTAACTCCACTATCATCATGTGTTTTACAGCCAAAGAGTTTCATCTGATTCAGGTTGATCTTTTTTTTACTAGTTATTAAGATTAGCATTAGTCTATAATCTCATTGGGTTTTTTCTTAACAGTTACATGTGGATGTATATTTATATTTAGTTTTTTTTTTTTTTTTAAATCACATTTACAAGTTTCTCCCAGGGTGCATATACCTTCGTCTGGGAATCACTGACCTTTAACCTCTAGCTGATTTAGTGCAACATTTTATTTGCTGAGAGACAGAAAAACACCATTAGAGCAGAGACAGACATTATCTGTGCTCTAGGTTGGTGCAGGATGTGAATCTTTGCGGAAAGGAGGCCAGGAATGCTTTCTACTAGCTGGGTCCTGCACACAGTGACGGTGGGAGGGGGCTGACTAATGGTGCCCCGGTGAGCTTTGATTACAGGTGAAGCCCACGAGGCTGTGGGAGTAACTGCTGAGCACTTCTCACCTTCTTCCCTTCGCCGTAGATCAGGGGAAACTTCAGGTCATCGTCCTCAATGGTTTTATACGCCCTGTGCAGAGGAGAGAGGACATTTTAATAGGTTTTTGGTTTATAGCAGGGTAGCATGCATGTGCCCTGGAGATACACTGCCTGTGTGCCCCCTGCAGTAAAGAAAAAGAATATGCTAGCAATGAAAACACACAGTGCGGGGAAAAAAAATCCACCCAGACATCACAAAGAGAGCTAGAAAGAGACTTCATATATTTCTCTCCTTTTTCCCAATTCTAACTGATCTTGTAAAAGTCGCCCTAGTGACAAACACAAACATCAAGAGACGTACGAGACAGTCATATTTTGGGTTTTGTGTGAGTGTCTGCAGTGGTGGAGTGTGTGTATGTGTATGTATGTAACTGAACATCTGCATGCTAAATAACTGACTGACGCAAGAGTATGTACATTCACATTCCCCAGTTCTCAGGGAAGTGAATAGTAATGAATAATTTACTATTTTTAGACTTGGACCAGACAGAGCTGTAGTACAAGACAAAAACAGTATCATATTTTGGATGAATATCCAAGGTCTTAAGATACACTTTTCACCCTTTCTCTTAAGAAACCTGCTTTATGGAAACCTTGCACTCCTGCTCATAGAGAAAATACTGTTTTTTTTTCTTTCCCTCACAAAGAGTTCGACTTCAGAGGCACAGCTGTGTCACTATACCAGAAAATGTACAAATTTGAGCCAATTTCCAGTGGAGCTGCCAGATGAAAGTTTTCCATTTACAACTCACACCAGGTGTAATGCATTAAAAAAATCTGGCTCAGTATACATGCAGAGGTCTTACTTTGGTTAAACAACATTTACAGACGCAGTTTAGTCTTTATCTTGGACATTATTTTAACCCTTTCATGCATGAATTATGAGTCAAGATATTTTTCCTGAGTGGTTTCATTCTTCTTTAGGCATGAAAGAAACCATGTGATTGAGTTTTTCTTTTTTTGTTTGTTTGTTTTTTTAAGGAGTTACAAAAATGTCCACTCAGCTGGACACCATGCATTTAATTTTTGAAGCAAAGAAACATGTATTTAAAACCTTATGTAAGAAAGTGATATGGAAAACTATACGATAATAACATTTTTAATGCTGCAAATCTGATGTTTTCTCACATTTCAACACGCCCTAATATTAATTGCACTGGTCAACAACAAATTTATTGTTTAAGTTTTTTGAGCTGATTTAGGATAATTTTGGTGTGCTGAATCCAAAAATCACATTAATTTTGCTCAATCAGGTCAACTTTCTGAACTATGCTACATATTGGCTTTTTAACATTTTTGCTTACATTTATGGGCATTTTCACATCATATGATACAAAATTCTTTCATATTTCTTGCAATAAACGATTTCTGAAGATTTTACTTTTGCCAGTTTATGATTAATGTTTTTTTAATATTACAGGTGAATGAAATGGCTTCGACTAGAAGATCTTGCAAAAATAAGCCTGACGTATTCTGCTACATCTGCGGTGAATACACCATTGTACCTAACAGGAATCAAGTCACAAGTTTCATAACGTGTGCTTACCAATCTTATTTTGGTATTAATTATTATATTTTGTGAGAAGATCAAATTTTTCAAAATCAAATTAGCAAAAAAAAAACCTGACCTGATTGAGAAAAACAGATGTCATTTTTGGATTTAGCGGTGCAAAATGGTCCTAATTCAGCTGAAAAAATCTAGACAAGTTGCAAAAAACATTTGTTTGTAACCCAGTGTTATTATTCACTTCATGGAAATAATATGCAAAAATAAGCGTTTTTGCTGAAAAAAAAAACATGTGTTCATCACAGTCTAATATCAATTAGCAATTGGTTTCTACTCAAACATGTTAGTGCAGATCAGGTTTATCAAGAACAGCAAAGTTACAGTAATGGGATGAATTGCAGTTTATGGGATGGTGCATAAGTGTCCACTGTGTTGGCTGATATGGAACTAAAACCACAAAACCCATGAATATACAAGAGAACAGAGAATAACTGTCCACTGTAGTGACCACTGTGCATGAAAGGGTTAAATGAAATGAGGGAGGAATGTTTGTAAATGCTTTGAGTTCAGCATACTTTTAAATTGACTCAACTACAGAACATAAATGCTATATTGTCTGAAAACTGCTTAAAACAAACATAAGTATCATTTTGCAAAAAGTCCCATCCTGCTTTAAACACCTTATCCAATGTATTTCAGTTGCTGTGAAGCAGATTAGCAGAGACCAGGATGGTTTTTACATTACTGCTGGTTCCACTCAGAGAGACCATATGTTTCCACCTTAGGCGAGCGCTATACTGCTGCACTCAGCACTTTTTTAACAGTGTGCAGAGCGAGAACTATCATTGCAAACTAAGCCCACAAATGCAAAAATACAGTCTACAGCCTGGGATACTTCTGAGCGGAGAACTGTAGCATGAAATAACAGTCCATAGAAGTGTTTCCTCACTTATGTTTGCAATGTTCATGGTGTGGAAAAATCTCTTAAACAGCAGTGTGACAGTGTAAAACTCAAACGGAGCATTAAGAGGCACTAATTAACCTAGAGGTCTTTCCCTGCCTGGTTAATAAAAATAAAAAAAAACAGAGAAAAACACTATTCCTGCTTCTGTAACACTTCAGACTTCCATTTGTGTATTTCACCTTCACAAAGTGTCAGTGTCTGGAAAAAAACAAAAAGACATAGAGACACATATTCTGTCATTATTTCAAAGATGCCTTGGATGAAATCCCCAAAGCATGCTAGTGGGGACAGTTCCTCTCTTGAGACGTGTGTTTACAGCGAATGCAGCCTGTCTGACTTGAGATAACGAGTGTGTGACAGAGTGAGAGAGATACACATTAATCCTGTTATGATACCTGCTCCCACTCCGGGACACATAGTCCTAAGTGACGTGGGTTGCTTAAGGGCTGTACTGTTTGACCACAACACTGAGTGCTTTCACATTCTAGGGCTGTTCAGTGGCCTGGTACGTTGCAATGTGGGACCAAAGGGACTGACTGACTGAGCGAGAGTGGGGGAGGGGAAAGGAGAGGAGAGGAGAGTAGGGATGCAGGGAAGAAGGAGGGAAGGAAGGAGGGTTGTATCATTCTCTCTGCAGGTGAGGAGAGGCGGGTAGGAAAAGACTGATGTCATCTCTGGAGCAGCAGGCGAGGCGGGTGCAGTGCAAAGAGGTGTGACGGAGAAACATTAGCAATGTGCACTCATCAAATCTGCACACATGCTCTTATAGCGGTTAGCCGATTTTCAACCTGGTCAATTATCCATTCCGATATTCAACAGTTTTACAATTATCGGTAGTGATGAACTGGTATATCGGCTGCTGTTATGACCCTGGGTTATAATTTGTCTATTTATATGTATATGTATATATGTTTTCTGTTTAGTGTGTGTGTCCTCCCCCGTCCTGCAGGTGTGCTGTGCCCCTTTTGTGTCTGTTTGTTGCAGGAACCGGATTGGTGGAAGGTGATTGCCTGGCTCCTTTAAAAATGGCCCTGGAGCTTCCGTCCCCGCTGTCTCTTGCCTCCTGCCAGCTTCTAACCCTGTGTTCCTGCGTGTGTGACCGTCAGTCTTCGTGTGCTCCTGTGATAATTCGAATGTATATAGCTGTAAAAAGTTTTTTGTAAATCGAACCTTTTTCTCTTTTGTTTTCCCGTTTTCTCCTGTTTTTGGTTAGGAAGTTTAGTTAAGTTTTCTGTATTTTATTTCGTGCATTTATTTTTGATTAGGTAAGTTAGTTTGAACCAGAACATAATTTTGTTTGTTGTTTTAGCTGCTCCTTCCCCTAACCCTTCCTTAGTTGATATAAAAATAAACATTGTGAATTTTAGTTTTGACTGACGTGTGTGCTTGGGAGCTGGGAGGGGACAAAAGTGAGCATATTATGTTCACCCTGGTAAACCCCTAGGCCGGGGCGTAACACTGCACTTTGGTATCGACCATATTGACCAATATCAATAGTATCTGCATGAGACTGATGTATCTATCATGCTAAATTAAAGCTTTTTTCAGAAATCTGCAGACTATGTTCAAAGATAACACTGGTCTACAAGGAAAATGCTTCCAGAATAAAAGTAATGAAATTTTACCACATGAGAGTCACCGATAAAGAAAAATCAAGTCAAAAATGCTGGTTGGCTAAACTCTCCAAGATACAGCCTTGGGTCAAAATGTGAAACTCAAGAATTAACGAGAGAATGGGTTTGACTCAAAAGGAATATTTGTCTCAGAGCTACAAGATCTACTTCAAAACATTGTCTGCACATTAGAATACATTCACTTTACAGGTTCTATTTAGTGGAAGATTTATAAAACTATTATATACAGGGTGGGGAAGCAAAATTTACAGTGAACATTTAGTTGTTTTCTCTCAGCAGGCACTACGTCAATTGTTTTGAAACCAAACATATATTGATGTCATAATCATACCGAAAACTATTATCCATACCTTTTCAGAAACTTTTGCCCATATGAGTAATCAGGAAAGCAAACGTCAAAGAGTGTGTGATTTGCTGAATGCACTCGTCACACCAAAGGAGATTTCAAAAATAGTTGGAGTGTCCATAAAGACTGTTTATAATGGAAAGAAGAGAATGACTATGAGCAAAACTATTACGAGAAAGTCTGGAAGATACTATTAAAGAAGAATGGGAGAAGTTGTCACCCCAATATTTGAGGAACACTTGTGCAAGTTTCAGGAAGCGTGTGAAGGCAGTTATTGAGAAAGAAGGAGGACACATAGAATAAAAACATTTTCTATTATGTAAATTTTCTTGTGGCAAATAAATTCTCATGACTTTCAATAAACTAACTGGTCATACACTGTCTTTCAATCCCTGCCTCAAAATATAGTAAATTTTGCTTCCCCACCCTGTAAATGTACATAAACCAACATATATGTGTAATAACACTTAATCATATACCTTGAAAACATTAGCAAACCGGCACTTTTGTCATTTATTTTCCAATTAATCTTATTAAAACACGTAACATTTAGCACATTTAATGTCTGAAGCAAATCATTTCGAAAAAAATTGTAGACCAGTGTAATGTGATGAACAGCTATTAAAACAGGTATAAACAGAAACTATTTGTCTGCAATGAATTTGTTTTTGTTAAGCCAAGGATAAACTAGAAGAGCAGAGTGCACACCTCTGCCAAGGCAGATCAGTCCATCCTAGCCCCCCCCCCCCCCCCCCCCCCCCAATCACCACCAAAATTTTATCATTTGTTCCTTGTGCAAATATCAACATTTCCTGAAAATTTCATCAAAATCCATCCATTACTTTTTGAGTTATCTTGCTAACAGCCAAACAAACACCGAAGAAAACATAACCACCTTGGCGGAGGTAATAACAAAAACAGAGTAAAGAAACAGAAAGTCAGTATCAGTATCAACATCAGTTATCAGCCAAAAACACATTGGAATACAAATAAAATGTGTTTGCCTAAGGTTTTGGGGAAAAAAAAAAAAGCTTGCACAGGGCAGATGTGACATAACTGATAATGACAATAGAAGTTAAAGAACAGGACGCGATCAGATGATATTGCTTAAACAGTACCGGTTCAGTCTAAAATGTTGGAAATAGTGATGAAAGTATAACATGTCAGGTGATTAAATTCCACTGAATGGAAGTGAATGTTGCCCAAATACTTGCAATAAGATGATTATGACATACCTAGTGGAACTTTTTTTTTTTAGCATTTATCTACTTAACAACTAATTTTGTAGACTTCTCTGTTAGTAGTTAACTAGATTTAGTGTCAACAAAACAATAACATGCTGTGCTGAAAGTAGGTAAGTAAGATATTATTCGATTTTCCAATCTTCTTACATAAACGTGGACCATGCGATCGGCCCCAATAAGTGAATCTATATCCTTTCTATCTCCCCCTGGTGGCTGGCTGCAGGACAAGACATAATGTTACTGTTTTTATATGTGACGATGGGGTAAAATGTATTGAATGTGTGAATACTTAGTTTGGATAAAGGTGATTTTGAACTCAGATTAGATAGATTTCATGAGACTGATTTTTACCTCCGCCAAGGAGGTTATGTTTTCATCAGGGTTTGTCTGTCTGTCTGTGTTTGTCTGTTAGCAAGATAACGCAAACAGATTTTCATGAAATTTTCAAGAAATGTTGATACTGGCACAAGAGGTCTGCACTCTCCAAGTGCTTCAACAGTTTAAAACAATAGTTTAAACTAGAAAAGTATTAGTTATTAGACAGCTTCAATGACAATGAGACAGACAGGCAGACATGATATTTTCATATCTTTACCGCACAGAATTTTAGCTTAATTTTTAAAAATCAGAAAGATGTGGTTTTGCAGCATCAATCTTTACTCAGTATACAGTCTGTAGTCGTGGGCAAAAGTTTAGACATTTGACAGTGACTCAAACCGACTCCTTGTATAAATGTGATTTATTTGCCTACAAAAGTGTTTGAAATAAGCTTAAAATTCCCTACATTATGGTTAGAATCTTCAATGTACCTCAGATACACATGGAATAAAAAAAAAAAAAAAAAAAAAAAAGAAGCACCAAGACTTGCAAAAACAAAATGTGTCACTACTAGGGATGTAACGATATGAAAATTTCATATCACGGTTATTGTGACCAAAATTATCATGGTTATCATTATTATCACGGTATTGTTGAAATTGTGCTCAAAATGATCAAAAAGTACTTATACACACTGAAATAATCTAACCAAGTTGTGTTTAAAAAAATACGTAAATAAAATAAAATAATTGGCACAATGTACCTTCTGTTGGCAGAAACATTCAAATATTAACCCTTAGTGGTCTGAGCCTATTTTGGCCATTTTTCAGTACTTTTGATTTTGCCTTTATATACTATATAAACAAATGTTTACTATACCCATGTTTGGGATCTTTTTTTCAGCACAACTTCATCTACAGGGTGTCCCATAAGTCTCCATACATAGGAAAAATAAACGTTTCTTGACATAAACCATTTTTATTTGTATAATATGCTCTATATGACTGCCATTTTGTCAGGAACACATTTCAATGCGTGTCTGCTGAAGAACTATAAAGAAGAAATATAAAGAAATACATGTTAGAACCATATATGTATGGAATGTATTATGTCTCCTATGTATGGAGACTTATGGGACACCCTGTATATCATCTGCCTATTATTTTTTCACTTTAACCTACTATAAAAACATAAAAGGACAAAAAACACACAAAAAAAATATAAAATCTGATTTGAAAAATGTATATAATTTATTGCATAAATAACACAAAGATGCTTAACGAACCTTTTCAAAGACTTTAAAAGTGAATATTGGTTCCAAATATTAGGTAATATAAAATTAAAATCGTAATAAATTAAAACTATACTCAAATATTTGACATAAAAGCAGATCTTTACACAGGTGTTTTCTCCGGAAAAGTGCAGTAATCAAACATGGTTATCATGATAATTAGAATTTAAACGATAATACTAACCATCTGCAATTTTACCGTGGTTTATCGTTATACCGGTAATCGTTACATCCCTAGTCACTACCAAAACTTTTGGCAAAGACTGTATGTTCTGATTACATAGAAAGTATATGGTAGTTTAGCTAAAACTATAATAAGAATATTGTAATCCAATGATATAATAGAGGAGTTACATCCTATCCCCTTTTATCATCCTACATATTGTATTATATTGCTGTTTCTATGCAGATGAATGGAGATGATTAGCAAAACCCTTGCTGAAGTAATTGCTCAAAGGTGATTAAGTGATAATAGTGACACATTAAGCTTCTTTATTTGTCAGTATATGGATCACACACCAAAATTGACCTTCTGCAACTAACCCATCTCTGGAACATGCAGGAACACACCACACACTGCAGACTAGGAGCAATGGGGGGATAAGTGCCTTGCTCAAGGGCATATCAGCCAACAACTTTCTGCCAGTCCAGGGAATGGAACCAGCGACCCTTCAGTCACAAGCCGACTCTTCAACCTTCTACTGCCCCAGATCTAGCCGGATTTATTGTAAAATCCAAAACTGAGATACTCCATTTTAAGTGCAAATCTCGGTTTCAAATGCTATTTATTGTTGACTTAATTAGTAATAACTGGTATTAGCCCTGAAATAAATGACCATTCAACTACTACGTTATGCATCCCTGCACAAAGATGCACTTTGAACAACACAACGACATCCACGCCCCAGTGGACAGACTTTGAGGTGACATTGGACGGGGCTGTGTCAGCACTGGATGACTCAGACAAACTAGCAGAATTGATAGTCAAATAAACTTTTTGGCTAACCTTGATGGGCTTTTCATAGATTGAGTGGTGCTTTCAGGCGCAAGGCGAGGCCAGTATTTATGGCAACGATCCAGCGCAGACAACAGCGTCAGTCACACACAAAGACATCGCAGCATAAGAAAATAAGACAAAAGAGCTGGACAGGAGAGGGAGTGAAAATGTATGACAGTGATGAAGGTGCGTGGTATTCTCCCTCCTTTCTTCCTCATCATGTATAGGATCAAGGGGGAGAACAGAAGAACAGACACCCCTGTGGGCGTGGGCACAAAAAGATGCCAGGTTGTGTGCAGTTTATTGTCATTTATCACTGCTGTCACCATGTGATCTGGACACAATCTTTTATTTCTCTTCATCTTTTTTTTTTTTTCTTTCCAGCCTCCTCTCTCATTGCAGCTTACCTCAATCTACTTCCATTTCTTTTATGTGTTTTTTTTCCCCTCTCTGATCTATCCAGCCTCCCACCCTCTCCCCCACCTTCTCTCTGCCCGGTTGGCTGTGCCGCCGGGGTGTTTGGATCATGTCTAACATCGCCGACTGCTCAACATCCATCACTTCAGGATGTCTTTATATAAAACCGCCTACTGACCTGGACAGTGACCACCATTATGGTTTGAGATGCCAAAGCGAGCTCGTCCAACTGGCTTGAGGGAGGAAAGGTAAAGAAAGCAGGGCAGGAAGACAGAGTGGTGGGCTACAGGCCTGTTTGCCTTCATTAGAGCGTGGCCTTGATCATGGATGCCTTTGAGGGAACTGGATGCCGGTGCACACCCACACATAAGCAGCGTGTGGGCACAGAGGCTGCACATACAGACAAGACAGCGCGTACATGCAAAGAAAGGAGGCTGTATTAAAAATGACAGCGTGTACCTATAGAGCGTCTAAGCTGCACCTATACAGACTGACACAGTTAAGTCATATCCATACACATCAGAGCAATCAGCCACAGTGGCTGACAGGGTACTAATTTAAGACTCAGACTTAGTCTGGGTGAAACGAGCAGAACTGGGTTATGGGTAGAACCTGATTAAAAATACATCACAGGCTGTCTGCGCTGCTGAGACAGTAAGCAGGCACGCTGAGAGTTCTGAGCCCAATAAGGAACACAGCCGCTGAATGACCTACATCTGCTGAACTGAATGACGCCGCAAAGCACAACTGCACAGAGGTGGTGTCAGAAATCCTACAGTTCATCTCCTCTTAGTCACCTGCTTTGTCCTCAGCTTGATCTCTTTTTACGTCTCTGTTCCCTTTTTTTCTCTTCTTTTGAATTTCATGCCCCATATTAGCACATGTTTACGTCACATGTACTGTAATAGCATAGTGTGGATATTGTAAAGGTATATATTATACGTTATGGAAGTAGAGAAATGTACCTGAATACTCCTTTTTGGATTTCTCTTCACTTTGTGTGAAAAGACTGAATAGGAGTCATCTGTGTTATCACCTTTTACTTGCTTTTATGTGTGTTTATTTTCAGTTTTATTCTCTTTAATAGTGTATTCTTAGTAATTACCATATTATTTTATATTTAATAGTTTTATCTCACTGTTTTGCATCTTTTAATGGTCTGCTTTTCGTTTTAATAATTATTTCATAAAGTTTTATTCTTGATTCACTGTAATGGTTGGTTACTGGCTTTGTTTTGGCTACAACTTGCACCGTACACTTGGTGCAGCACATTATGTGTCCCCACCCGGTATTAAAAGTGTTGTATAGATGAAGTTTGGCTTATTTGTTCAACTACATGTAGTCTTTCCTTTCATTCACTTTTTATCTCTTTAATGCTTTTGTCTCTTCTGTTCTCCTTGTTTCCCAATTTTTATGCATTCCACTTAATCTCCATTTACTACCTCCGCCAAGGAGGTTATGTTTTTGTCAGTGTTGATTTGTTTGTCGGTCTGTCTGTGTGCAAAATGACTCAAAAAGTTATGGACGGATTTGGATGAAAATTTCAGGAAATGTTGATACTGGCACAAGGAACAAATGATTAAATTTTGGTGGTGATCGGGGTGGGGGGGGGGGTACTGATCTGCCTTGGCAGAGGTCTGTGTTCTCAAAGTGCTTTTCTAGTTCTTTTTATTCTACTTAAAAATAAATCCCAAATAATGTTACATCCATGCACTTCATCTTCAACTCTTCAAACACTTGGAAAAAAAAAATGTATTGGTCACTTCCAGCCTACTTGATGCTTAATATTCCAAATTTTTTTTTACAATGATGCACTTGACGGTCTTTTATTAGCTACGCGAAGGAGGTTATGTGTTTGCCGGTGTTGGTTTGTTTGTCTGTCTGTCCGTGTGCAAGATAAGTCAAAAAGTTATGGATGGATTTGGATGAAAATTTCAGGAAATGTTGATACTGGCACAAGAAACAAATGATTAAATTTGGTGGTGATCGAGGGGTGGGGGGGTGGGGTGGGGGGTTCTCCGAGTGCTTTTCTAGTTACATCATTGATCTATTATTGCCTATATTTCTTTGTGAAACCAGTTCATTTTACAAAAACCCTAAAAACAGATAATGTGATGAATTAATCTTCATTGAGGTCAGCAGATTTCTTTTAATTTCCCTTTTAAAAGTCACCAAAGGATCTGATGTGCAGGAAGTTCGATGGTGTAAAAAAACTGAGCAGTGGTTTTATCAAATGTGTTTAGTATTAAATAAATTAGCAGGAAGGCAGTGGAGAAACTAACTAAACACACACATTCAGAGATCTATAACAGTGATAACATCACAGTCAGCATTCTGTGTGTTATCCATGCACTGTATTTTCCATTAAGAGATTAATCTGTGGATCAGTCCATTAAATCATCAGTCACTCTATTAACTACCCACCATCCTGACATGGTGAAGTCACGGTACAGCATCCTCTTCCCCACCTCCTTCCTCTGAACTCTCCTCGGGAATTCCAGATGTGTAAACTCGTTCCCTAATAAGTGGGGCTGCATGTAGGCCTTTGATATGAAAAAGAGAAAAAAAAAAGCAGAAAAAAGAAGACTGATATAGCCAGGGGATAGGAAAAACAATTCCATAGTCTATTAAGTTGGCAAAGACAGCAGGCAGTGTACGAGGGACAGAGCTAAGCATAGGTGGTGTCTCAACAGGAGGGGGGGTCAGCTCTGTTAATATCTGACAGCTGTGCTCGCTACAGAAGAGTTGAGAACATGGTTGTCTTACTAGGAACTGCAGCCGCTGTCTCTCTGACTCTGGCGTGAACTCTGTTGACACGGGGATGACTTCCCCCGCCCGGATAATGATAGCTCTGAGGAACGAGAGCAGAGACAAAACAGACGTGTTTATTTAAGTTGCGACA
Source organism: Sphaeramia orbicularis (assembly GCF_902148855.1). NCBI lineage: Eukaryota > Metazoa > Chordata > Actinopteri > Kurtiformes > Apogonidae > Sphaeramia > Sphaeramia orbicularis. Next base: position 45,169,632 of record NC_043962.1, on the reverse strand, counting down.
CTCTTCCTCCATCGTCTTACAGGGCACAAAGCAGTGAGCGACAGACTAAGAGGTCTAAATACTGTGAGTGTTTCTTTTTTTTTTTTCAATTCTCTTTTTATTAGTATTTTCCGTGGTTCACATATTTATTCACATAGCAACTCACCATTCCCATCTATTCATTTGAAAATTACAATTGAATCTCACAGCGATACGTCCGTGACTCCTCAGACAATACAAATAAAGATGATTGGTCCTCCTTCACCAGGGGTCTCAAACTCATTTTCTTTCAGGGGTCAGATTCAGACCAGTAAAATAATAACCTATAAATAATGACAACTCCAAATTTTTGTCTGTGTTTTAGTGTAAAAAAACCCAAACGTTAAATTATGAAAATACTTACTATTATAAACTATCCAAACCAAAAAGTTGTGAATAACCTGAAAAAACTGAAATTTCTTAAGAAAACCTAAATACAATTTTAACGATATTATGCCTCAACTTATCATTTCTCCATGTGCATTATGGATCAGATCTACGACACTACACACTGAGGAACAGGAAGAAAATTGTAAAATTGTGCTTAATTTTCTTTAGACATTTCAGGTTGTTCATATTTGTTCAGGTTATTCACATTTTATTGTTACAGGATAGTTTGTAAATGTAAATATTGTCATAATTTAATGTTATTTTTTGCACTAAAACAAAGACAGAAATTTGAAGTTGTTAATTCAAGATGTTTTGCTTAATTCAAGATTTTTTGCTAAATTTAAGATTTTTTTTGCTTAATTCAAGATTTTTTGCTTAATTCAGAATTTTTTGCTAAATTTTAAGATTTTTTTTGCTTAATTCAAGATTGTTTTTTTTTTTGGCTTAATTCAAGATTTTTTTTACTTAACTGAAGATTTTTTTTTTGCTTAATTCAACATTTTTTCCTGAATTCAAGCTACTTTTTTTTTTCTTTTTTGCTTAATTCAAGACGGCAGAATTTTTGCACTTTGCAAAAACATCCCACGGGCGAGACTGGAACCTTTGGCGGGCCGCATTTGGCCCCCGGGCCGCATGTTTGAGAACCCTGTCCTTCAGCGATACCAAAGATGTAATTTTTATAATACACAATTAAGAACTAAATTCCCTAGAACAGGAATGCTGGGGTGCACATTTGTGATTAAAAAAAAAATTAATGATTAAAAAAAACATTGATACAAAAGGGTTTAAAGGAAAAAAGGGGTTAAATGGACATAAAACACAGTTTTAGATAAATTATGGATGAACTGGTGTGACATACCTAATCCATCTTTCCCATCCTTTCAAAAAACAAACCTTGTTGTAATCTTATTGGAAAAGTAATTCTTTCCATCTTAAAAATGTCATAAATGATGTCAATCCACTCTTCCACCGTTGGTTTTTCTAGTTTTAACCACTTCCTTTTTATGGCTTTCCTACAAGCACCCCTTAAAATCTGAAATAAATATTTGTCATAAAAGGAGACATTTTCTGATGGTAGAACTCCTATATATACTGTGTGTGTTTCGTTGCGTCTTTGTGTGTTTTTACGTCTCACCTGCTGTCGCCGGCGTTCCCAACATAGAGCTTCCCGAGTAAATAGATGACCACCAGAGCTGTGCATCCACCCGAGATGTTGTAGACCGCCTTCTCCTTTTCTATCTGCACATCCTAAAAACACACGCACAACATAATCAGAACAATCCTCTGCACATTATCTTGTTTCTAATCTACTTAGCCTTCAAAAACTTTTCCTATCACACAGCATAGAATTCAAGCAAAGACCTGATTCTGGGTAAAGAATTACTCTGATACTTAAAACCCAGCATGATGCTATTATTAATTATAGCACCATAATGAATTCATTTATCAACAGCGCCATGAGTCAAGGAGCAATAAAACGGAATGGAAACCAAAAGGATGGAAGGAAAGTTTGGAAGGACTGCTGGTTATTACACCAGTTAATTAGCACAGATTAATTTGGTGCTAATTAAACCAAAAAAATGATTTGAAAAAATCTGAGCTATCAGTTCATTAATTAGATGAATAATTAACCTGTCACTGAATTAATCAAAATGCTAACATAAATATGAACCAAGCTGCTCACATTTGATTTTTAACCCCTTTATGGTCTCCCCGCTATTGTTGGACGCCCGTTAATGATTCCTTCGGGACCTTTAATGGCCAAAAAGAAACACTGAGTTATTCAGGAAAATGGATGAGCCCTGTGGCATTCCGTCATCACCATCAGCAGATTGAGGTAGATTAAAAAAAAAAACACGCTGGCAAATACATTTACTGCTTTTCCATCCTTACCATGTTTTCCCACGAGGCATGTTTATCTTATCTAAATTATATCGCCTTGTGCCCGGCTGTCGACGGCCTCCATCTGATTGGAACTAAATGTGTGTATGTATATATTGTGCGCATAAACATGAGTTTCTGCACAAGTTCATGCATGTGTGTATGTGATTTGTGATTACTTTGTGCAAGATTCCATACGAGATACAAAAGGTTTTCCTATCCCTATACTCCATCTTTCTAATAAAAAAAATAAACACACGCACACACACGTTTATGCTATTACACTGTGAAGACTCTGATTGGTAAAATGCATGTCCAAGCACTTTACTCTAACCCTAAATTCAGGTTTTAACCCTCAAACAGTCTTTTGAGGGTCTGTCCAAGGGTGACCATTAGTGAGCTGAATGTGCTCATTAGTAGATGTCCTCACTTCAGTTATTAAAAATTCAGACTGATTGTCAAAAACATCGGCATTCTAGTGAACACACACACACATCACTGTTAGTGCTGAAGCAACACACTTCTCCAGAGTGAGAGGGCATGAGTAGAGGCCACTGGTGTGTGTGTCTGTGGATAGATATGTGTGTGTTGAGGTGTGATGGGGAGAGTGAACAAATGTGTCCTTCACCCTGAATGAATTATGAATCCAACGTGAGCCATACATATTTATCCTTTCTGCATCCAATACCTCTTGCTGCAGGCAAGTCTTTAATAATGAAAATGTCTGCATAAACATCTACACCTCTCGCCTCTTCACTTCCACCAGGAAGCATAACTAAGCTACAGAACCAGCAGAGACGGACAGAAAGATAGACTCACTATATGTTGTCTGCACAAATACTCTGTTCTATTAAACTACAGCTACTATTACTAGTAGTAGAGCAGGGTAGAGTACTTGGTTTAACCCTATAACGCCAAACGTATCATATTTGATATATAAGTTTTGAAGCCTTCTACAAGATCAGTGCGATTTTTTTTTCTTGTAAAACCTGATGTATACAATTGGATACATGCAATACATGGATAATCCACCAGGGGGGAGGAATTTGTTCACCAGAGGCCTTTCTGGTGACACTCCAAGACTGTCATTAATGAGGAAGGAGGCAGAACTTTGCCAGTTTTGAAAAAGAATTACCAATTTGTTAGACATGTTTGCTTTATATTATGTTTTTGTTTGTTAAAAAATAACAACATATGAGCATTGAGACCCGATGTATCAAATATGATACAAAATTGAAACTCATACATGGAAATTACTATTTGAAAACACTTTTTTTTTGGTTGAACGATGTCAGAACGACCAATAAAGGCTCCATTTTCAAAGAACTGGAATTTTGTGTCAATGATTTAATGGTTCAGGTTTTACAGGGTTAACTAAATTCTATAATTCTTTAGTTATTTATTAATTAAAGGAAGACACAATTTGTGAGGTTGGAATAACAAATCTCAAACTGTCTAGTGAAAGTCTCTCATTTTCAGTAATGAGTTAAAAATAAAGTAATCAGTAAAGAATTGTTAAAAAATTATAATTCCAGCTACAACACGGCAGTAAATGAGTAAAGTGCTGCACACAATACACACTCAGCAATCTCCTACATTAACTGTCATTATAATGAGGTAAAACGTTTATCTGGACAGAGCTTCCACGAAATACTAACCCAAACATGTTGCGATATTTCTCCAAATGTCTCACCCTGAACTGTGCGAAGTGGAGGACAGAAATAGAATAGAATCAGAATAGATGAAAAGCTCTGATGACGGACATCAAGACAGGTAATTACCTCGATTACTCATTCTAGTTAAACAAATTAATGGCATATCAGATGTTTCTAGAGCAAGAAAACCCTTTGGGCAAAATTGGTCAGTACTCTTTTTAAGACAAAGCATCAGTACTCTCCTGTCAGCCGTTGATATAGTAAAGGGGTAGCAACCTTTACAAATTTTAGTACCATTTCTTACATAAAAGAGGAAAGAAAATCTATCTTGAAGCACAAAAAAAACCCCAAAAAACAAATCCAATCTATTTTAGATTCACACCCCTCAACTGGATGAATAAGAGAAAAAAAAAGATATCAGAAAGTACCTGTCTTTCAGCATAACATAGCTTTATATGCACACCATAACATTCTCACACATCATATTGTCAATATAGTATCAAACCATTAAAATTATGTATTAAAAAACACTACAATGGCATTAAAAATCAATACATTCATCTTTGATTCTGTAATCTGATTATGTTAGTTCACTATTATTAAAACCCATTATTTAAAACCCATTTTTTCTCCTTGGCTTTTGAAACCATGTGAGATGTTTGAAGGTACTATCTTTATTCTATTGTTATTATTTGGTAGTGGTTTATTGTTCTTATTTATCTATTTTATTTCTTATTTATTTATTTTGTTGTTTTTAAATTGTATGGCTTTTTAATCTGTCTTGTATTTTACTTGGTTTTATTTATTCTTCTATATAGCACTTTTTTCTTTTTTGTACAGTTTCTATGTCTTTAAATCTATTCTGTATTTTATTCTTCTATTTTGGTTTTCATTATTCTTCTGTACAGCACTTTGGTCCACTGCAGTTGTTTTAAAGTGCTTTACAAATAAAGTTGGATTGGATTGGATTATTTGTTCCAATGATGCACGCTTTGTCATCACATGAACCCATTCCTCACATCCAAGTCTAACTTTGGTTTCTAGTAATGAAGGATCTATGTTGATATAAAACCCGTTAGGTCTACAGCAAATGCATAATTGGAAATTATGATCTCCCAATTCACACAACTGACTAGATTTAGGTACAGGTACATGCTGCATGAGTAAAACACCCTTCCAGGCAGTTTTAAATTACCTATATTATATTCATATGTTTTTGGGTTTTTTTAACCCACAGTGGACACATATTACAGATTAGCTAGAGGCACTAAATACAGTCCATCTGGTACTTATTCATAGTGTATGTTGCAGTTCCAGAGCTAATGTTTTGTCCATGTCAAATAAATAAACGGAAATCTGAATAATTGTCATTCATTTCTGTATTTCTTTCTGACAAATCCACATGGAGCCACTGGAGAGAGGCTAAAGAGCCACATGTAGGTCAGGATCCATGGGTTTCAGACCCCGGCCATTGTCCTATAACCCACAGAGTATCAACAAGTCCAGTGTGTACCCGACCCCTCCCAGATAGCAAAATCATTTTCTGGCCCAAAACTGGCATGCCATTTTGGCAAAGTTCTGGGCGGATGTATGGGCCCTAAATGGCCCAAAATTGGCAAGGCAAAATCAAACCAAAAGGAAGCCAAAATTCACCCAAAAGTAATTGCGGACTTCCAAAATATAGCCATAATTTTCCCAGAAAGGCCCCAAATCCCCATAATCCAGCCAAAAAGTAGCCAAAACTGACCCAAAGAGAGGCCAAAATTCACCCAAAATTTGTGTTGATCATGCTTTTAAAATGAAGTGGGGTTTTCTTCTGGGTAGAAATTCCCACTCTTTGCGAAGTGTTTTGGCTTTACAGAAATATGCCAAAACACAACCAAAACACATCCATATATGGAAAAAGATGTTGCTGCTCTTTAGTCAATCTTCTGGCTTGCCATAAACATGCCATACCATCCCTATACTTGATCCCGCTCTTTGCCCAGTCTTTTGGTTAACCAGACATATGCCATAATTCAGCCATATATTGCTGGTGCCTCCATATCTATTATGGATAATCTTAACCCTCCGGTATCCGGGTGCGCCTTTTAGGCACACTTTGCATTTCCTGTTAAAAAACTTCATATTATTTTTCACAATTTAAATAAGGTTAGAATTCAAAAGTTGTTCATTTTTGCATGATCTTTAAAATTCTGGCCACCAACTAAAATGTGCACATTGTAAACAAAAGAAAATTACAAGACTAGCATCTGTCTCCCAAGCGTGCCTAAAACACACTATTTCTTCCATTTGATCTGTATGATTAGGGCTGACCTTGATTTACAAAAATAAAATCAAATTGGAGCAGAAAATAAATCAATATATAATATTTAATAGTTTGATTTATAGGTGTGCCTTTTTGGCACACTTGGTGACAGATGCTAGTATTTTTGAACATTTGACCTAGTGCCAAAAATAAAAATGCAAATTAACCAATGTTGCTGTTAATCATTGACATATGCCAGGCTGCAAAAATCAAATAATATGTGATCCACTTTTTATGTAGTATATTGAAATTTTTTGTTTTTGTTTTTTGCATCCAAAAAAATGGTTTGTTTACATTACAAACATGGCATTTAAAGGGTTAAAAAATGTGACAATTATTGAGTATTTGGTATATTTATGTATGGCTCAAGTTGATGAAATAGATTAAAGTGTAAAAGAATTAAAAACAAACTGTATGAATTTTTTTTTTGACATTATTCCACAAATGTGCCAAAAAGGCACACTTGGTGCTTAGTAAGGGCCTTGCTGGACGAGATACCGGAGTGTTAATCATACCATAGTTGAGCCTAAAGGTTTTCATAATGCCAAAAGAAAGCCAAAAATGCCAAATGTATGCCATAATACTGCCAAAATATTTGCTCTCTGGGCTGGCCCAGGCAGCAGCAGCCACATATGGAAATGCACAGCTTTAGACAAAAAATTCATACCATACAACGTGCAACAAAATGTGTACATTCTATTAATCGACATAAGCTTCCTGAAGGCAGCCTATTAATCTTTAAACATTTTGGGAAATATGCTTACTCTCTTTTTTTCTATGAGTGTGATAAAATACCACTCTGTGCATGAAGTTCAGAGGCAAAACTAGGTGATAAGTAGCTTAGCTTAGCATAAAGACTGGAAGGTGAAGAAACAGCTAATGCAGCTCTCTGCAAAGTTGAAAAGTACATCACTACGATACACTTGGTTTTTACACAGAACTGCATTTTTGTGTTGTTTACACAAACATAAATGTAAGAAAAAGTGGACAGAAAGCTGAGAGGATGCTGGGAAATATAGTTTTTATGCTAGGCTAGGCTATTATAGAAGTGAACCATTAGCATGTGCATTTAAAAGAAAAAATGACAAACAAGTAAACAAGGGGAAAAGAGTCATCAGTGTTGAAACTAAAATAGCTTAAACTCATCAGACATGGACACAGTTAGACTGAATTCAGGTCAGGCTACAGATAAATGCTTCACACTGAGGATTTGAGGGTCGTATGAGGCCAGTGAACCCACAAATCAACCACGTCCATAGAATCCAGTGATTTGTGGTAAAGGATAATTAATGGTGGAGGCTGATCTGTTAAAATACAGAGCAGAGACTCAGAAACAGAGACTCCGACTGATACTAAACCTTACTAAGATTCCACAGTGCTTCCCATTTTCTGAAAGAATGAGGTTCATTAAAGATAAGGCAGGGGCTTTCAGGGGTGACATTCTGCCAAATTCAACTTGTGGATAGGTTCCCAGTGGAAGTGCATGTTATATGTCTGTGTTTTACGACTGCATGTGATCAAATGTTTCCTGACATGTAAAATAAATGATGCTGTCCAGGAAAATTACTGAACTACATTGAAAGAACATGATACAACAGATTAGAGACAATTTTACTATTACTTGAAGAGATGGCAGAACAAATAAAAAATTCATATTCAGAGCCACATAAAATATAGTGGATATTGATTAATTGTAATGAGGTTTAAAGACTAAGAAACAAAAAGCAAATGACAGAGGCTGACTACATAAATAACAGACAAGGAGGAACCGAACATGATTCACATACCGTATAATACTGTCAGCATAATATCTGTGTAATGTATCTAAACCAAAATACAATCAAATCAATCTTATCAACCAATAATTTGCAATACAGCAATCACATAAATAACTTGTGTATATAGAAATACAACCCCCTATACAACCCAAAGCATACTTGTTCCAAAGCTTTATTCCCCCAAGGTAGCAGTGGTGATACAGCTTGGTAAAAAAATATTAATTGCATACTACCACCTAGTGGTTTAACGGTGGAAGCACCAGAATGTACTTAACTGAACTTCCTAAATTGATCTGTAGTGCCCTCTACCAAATCTAATTTAAAGTCTCCCTGTGATCTCAGCCATCTACCCTGCAGCTTTCAGGAGACAATGCAGAGCATCTATTATAACCTGTACACATATTAAAAAAAAAAAAAAAAAGGCCAACAACACAAACAAACATACAGTTTTATTTGGTCGGTCACAAAAATATATGAAAAGGTCATACATTTTTCATAATATGCAATTCATGTAGGCATCCCTAACTTATTTATTTATACATATATAGCATATGTTATCATTATTTGTAGTATTTATAATGTATTTATGTGTTATTGGGTCATCAAATTGTGTGCTCCACATATTCATGCTTATATTTATATAATCTATTTTAATTATAGAACCATTAATACCATGCCATTAATATTGAAATGTCTCCGTCTTTTACACCTTTTTCATTATAAATACCTTGGATCAGTTGCCAAACTGTATTATATTGTTGAGTACTTGTACTTCTGCAATTACACTGAATCTGTAACTTTTCCAGCCTCTGAAATGATTTTCCATGGAAACTCAATATAACAGTTCTTCAAGATGACCTTTTGATTTTCTGTCCTTGGAATATTTTTGTTTCAAGTTTTGTACTGCAAATATTTAATGTGTCTTTTGCCAGTATTTTCCTCTCATTTTAACACAGGAGAAAAAAAAATCCTGATGGCTTCAGAAGTCACATTTATGAAAAATGTTGACTTTTCACCACCTTGTCACAGTGGTTGAATAATTTTTTCTAAAGCTGTATGTTTATGGAATGTATAAGTCACCAAATGGCCTTAACTCCCAATGAGCAGTGTGACTTTTATGTTAGGAAAACATAGGATAATATTGCAACGTAACTTTGACAAACATAGCAGAGACTGTTGATTGTGACCTTTGACCCTTTCACCCTCAGCACTCATCTTTTGGCCTTGCACTGTTTTGACTGGCTCTGGTCTTGGCTCTGGTCTTGGCCCCTCTCTTGGCCTCTTTGGGTTGAGACTCCTGCATCTACTTAGAGCACAGCCAGATGGTGAGTGTGACCTGCAGCAGCTACAAGGAGAAATAGTGCAGAATTTCTCCAGGGCTAAAGGCTGTTTGTTGACTGACTCAGTTAAATATTTTTTTCAATTTCAGGGAAACAGTCATACATCAAGTGTGTGTTTCTCTGTTGACAACCTTATGACCCTCAGCCTTGTCCATCTGGTGAGATTACGTGTTTATAAGAACATGGCATGATCCAGCTGAATTCATTTCAACTCGCAAAAATACTGTAAATACTTGATTTAATCAAACTTATGACTGTCAAATAGTCTTGACTGATAGATGGTTGTATAAACAGCACTGACTAGTCAAATATAGACCATTTTTGGTGAAATACTGACTGGAATACATACATGTAAACAGCTGAGCTCATGGATTATGACAGTTTGAGTTTGTATGGATGTTTTCATATATTATCCAACCATCAAACTTGCCCCAATTGAAATGGATTATAAGTGACATATAGTCCTACACTGCCAGAACTAATCTCCATACTCGGTTTTAGTGTTGTGCCAGTGCTGGAGCAAGGTCTGCCTGAAACTATTATCATTCTGGAATATGGAAAGAACTCTGTGGCTCGTTTTTGTTTTAAACAAATCACAATGGTTTTGAGTGGCACGAAAAACCAAGGTGGTGAGGGTATCTTTGCAATTAGTGTTCAAGAAGAACTTGTTTTGGTGAAATATTTGCACATGAGGTAAGCCCTGGCATTAAAACAGCACCAATTCTGCAAAATGAAGTACCAATCAGCTCCTTGCTGTCCAGTGAGAAGCTGCATTTGTTTCATGAAGCGAGAGGGACTTTGGAAACAGTAAAAGGGTTAGTAGTCGGCCAATCACAGGTTTATTCTAACATTCTACACTTCTACATTCTAACCCTTACCATGTCTTTCTACCTCTGCTTATGAAATGATTGTGACAATGACATTTATTCTTGATTAGGGATGTAACGACATGAAAAATTTCATATCACGGTTATTGTGACCAAAATTATCACGATTATCATTATTATCGCGGTATTGTTGAAAGTATACTCAAAATGTTCAAAAAGTACTTATACACACACTGAAATAATTTAACCAAGTTGTATTTTGAAAAAATAAATAAAATAAAATAATTGGCACAATGCACTTTCTGTTGCTGAAATATTCAAATATTAACCCTTAGTAGTCGGAGGCTATTTTGTCCGTTTTTCAGTCCTTTTGATTTTACCTTTATATACTATATAAACAAATGTTTACTATACCCATGTTTGGTATCTTTTTTTTTTTCAGCACAACTTCATCTATCTCATCTGCCTATTATTTTTTCACTTTAACCTATTATATAAACATAAAAGGCCAGAAAACACAAAAAAATATATAAAATCCGACTGAAAAATGTATATGCTTTATCGCATAAATAACACAAAGATGTTTAACGAACCTTTTCAAAGACTTTAAAAGTGAATATTGGTTCCAAATAATTAGGTATACAAAATCAAAATTGTAATAAATTAAAACTATACTCAAATATTTGACATAAAAGCATGTCTTCACACAGGAGTTTTCTCCGGAAAAATGTGGTAATTAAACACGGTTATCATGATAATTTGAATTTAAACGGTAATACTAACCGTCTGCAATTTTACCGCAGGTTATCGTTATACCGGTAATTGTTACATCTCTATTCTTGATACATAAAGTGTAACTGGGACTCAGTATGTAATCATTGCACCAGGTCAAAGGTGATTACTGAGGTGTATAAATAGGAATAAAAACAGGAATGTGTCTGAAAATGAAATTTATTCCAATTTTATGGGCAACAGTGTGTCACTGTGCAAACTCTAACACTAAAACTGTCTAAAAAACAGAATGCTTCATGAACTTAAATGCACAAAGTAATAACTAACCCAAATTAAAAATCAATAACAATCTAATCAAAACAATAATTATAGAAAAATGTCTGCCCACCTCTTATTTTAGAAGAATATTTGTGCATATCTGTACAATGCACTGTTGTTGTGTTGTTGTTGTGACCAATTTAGAAGCAAGGTTAATGAAAACTAACGAAATGACAAAAACTGTAATTGAAAATTTTTTTTCGTTAACTGAAATAAATAAAAACTATAATTACAAGAAAAAAACAATAACTAATTGAAACTGTATTATGTGCTTACAAAACTAACTAAAATGTATAAAAATTATGGATAAAATTCCCTTAGTTTTCGTCTTTGTAAATGTCGGATTGATTTGAAATGGATTTATTTTGTTTGTGCAATTTTAGCTAGTGGCACCATACGGCACTTCACGGGCCGTACTTCTGATCACTTGTCGTTTAGAGTTGACTTCTCGTCCCCGCTCTACCTGGCAAAACGGAGACTAAAGTTGGGAGAAAACAGCAGAGTCCTGTTTGGGATTTCTTTGGATACGACGGCGAAGACAAAAAAATAAAATAAAACTAAACTAAAACTAAGCATTTAGAAGAAAACAGAAACTAATAAAAACTAGCAAACCTGCTCTAAAAACTAATTAAAACTAACTGAATTAGAGAAAAAAAGGTCAAAACTAAATAAAACTAAACTATAATGAAAAATCCAAAACTATTATAACCATGTTTAGAAGCACATCAAACCAATCTGAAGTTAAGAAAAAAGTCAAAACTAAACTAATAAAAACTAGTTAAATATGGAAAGAACTCTTTGGCTTGTTTTTGTTCCTTCAAGCAAATCACAATGGTTTGGAGCGGCACTAAACCAAGGAGGTGAGGGCGTCTTTGCAATTAGTGTTGGAGAAGAATTTGTTTTTGTTTTGGTGAAATATTTGCACACGAGGTAAGTCCTGGCATTAAAACAGCACCAATCCTGTAAAATGAAGTACCAGTCAGGTCCTTGCTGTCCAGTGAGAAGCTCATGAAGCAAGAGGGACTTTGGAAACAGTAACATGCAAATCGCAGAAAGGGATAGTAGTCGGCCAATCACAGACTTATTCCAACATTCTATACTTCTACATTCTAGGCTGACATTAAGAGCCCTTAGCATGTCTTTTCACCTCTGCTTATGAAATGATTGTGATAATGTGATTCATTCTTGATAGATAAAGTGTAACTGGGACTCAGTATGTAATCATTGAACCAGGGCAAAGGTGATTATTGAGGTGTACAGGGTGGGGAAGCAAAATTTACAATGAGCATTTAGTTGTTTTTTCTCAGCAGGCACTACGTCAATTGTTTTGAAACCAAACATATATTGATGTCATAATCATAGCTAACACTATTATCCATACCTTTTCACAAACTTTTGCCCATATGAGTAATCAGGAAAGCAAACATCAAAGAGTGTGTGATTTGCTGAATGCACTCATCACACCAAAGGAGATTTCAAAAACAGTTGGAGTGTCCATAAAGACTGTTTATAATGGAAAGAAGAGAATGACTATGAGCAAAACTATTACGAGAAAGTCTGGAAGATACTATTAAAGAAGAATGGGAGAAGTTGTCACCCGAATATTTGAGGAACACTTGCGCAAGTTTCAGGAAGCGTGTGAAGGCAGTTATTGAGAAAGAAGGAGGACACATAGAATAAAAACATTTTCTATTATGTACATTTTCTTGTGGCAAATAAATTCTCATGACTTTCACTAAACTAATTGGTCATACACTGTCTTTCAATCCCTGCCTCAAAATATTGTAAATTTTGCTTCCCCACCCTGTATAAATAAGAATAAAAAGAGGAATGTGTCTGAAAACAAAAATGTATTCCAATTTTATAGGCAACAGTGTGTCACTGTACTAACTCTAACACTAAAATAAGGGGAAAAAAAACTGGCAAAAATCACAAAAACAGAATGTTTCATGAACTTAAATGCACAAAGCAATAACTAACCTAACTTAAAAATCAATAACCTAATCAAAATAACAACTATAGAAAAATGTCTGCCCACCTCTTATTTTAGAAGAATACTTGTGCATATCTGTACAATGCACTGTTGTTGTTGTGACCAATTTAGAAGCACATCAAACCAATCTGAGGTTAAGAAAAAAGTCAAAACTAAACAAATAAAAACTAGTTAAATATGGAAAGAACTCTTCAGCTTGTTTTTGTTCCTTCAAGCAAATCACAATGGTTTGGAGTGGCACTAAACCAAGGAGGTGAGGGTGTCTTTGCAATTAGTGTTGGAGAAGAATTTGTTTTTGTTTTGGTGAAATATTTGCACATGAGGTAAGTCCTGGCATTAAAACAGCACCGATTCTGTACAATGAAGCACCAATCAGGTCCTTGCAGTCCAGTGAGAAGCTCATGAAGCAAGAAGGACTTTGGAAACAGTAACATGCAAATCGCAGAAAGGGATAGTAGTCGGCCAATCACAGACTTATTCCAACAATCTATACTTCTACATTCTAGGCCTTACCATGTCTTTGAACGCATTCTCAATGGCTCCAATCACCAGGCTCTCATGTGAAACCTTCTTCTCGGTGAAGAAACGCGTGGGCGGCGTGCTCGGGGATCCTGGAGCACCCGCTGCTCCACGAAGTGACGCGGCCCTCGTAAGGGCGCGCTGAGAAGTCGGGGTGAGGTGGTGATTAATAGGCTCTTCTCCCAGGCATGTGGGGGGAACCAGCGACGGCGTACAAAGGATCTCCATCACTTCCTGGAGGTGCAGCGCTATGTGATGGTGAAGGAGGTGAGAGGCCATCACGGCCGCTCCGGATCCAGCGTGGCCGTCAAACAAGGCCCAGTAGTGGAAGGTGAGGTCTTCAGAAGTGTCCTGCTGTAAGTGCATATCATACATAAGGACATTACCCACTTGGATCATTATGCACCGTACATCTACAGGCTGCAGGACGTAATCACATATTCACATACACTGTTGCCTGTAATGTTGGAATCAAATATTTGTATCTGTTCTTATGAAATGACTGTGACAATGTGATTCATTCTTGATGGATAAAGTGTAACTGGGACTCAGTATTTAATAATTGTACCAGGTCAAAGGTGATTAATGATGTGTAGAAATAGGAATAAAAGAAAAATCGATGGCCAAAAAACAAAACCTCCTATCTGCAAATTTTTAGATTTTGAGTTTTCACATTAACCCTTTCATGCACGAATTTTGAGAACCTTAATCAAAACTTTTTCCTGAGTGTTTTTATTCCTCCTTAGGCATGAAAAAAAACAATATGATTGATTTTTTTTTTCTGAAAAATAAATAAAAATAAAAAAATAAAATAAAAATAATTTTTAAAAAAAATTAAAAAAAATACATACAAAAATAATAATGAAAAAAAAATTCTTATGAACCTATTTTTCATGAAGTTGCAAAAATGTCCACTCAGCTGGACACCACACATTTAATTTCTGACGCACAGAAATATGTATTTACTGATAAAATGTGTGAAAACTATGGGGAGGGTTTGTGATTCTGGGGGTTTATGCTCAGGAGAGATCTACATAATGTTACCAATTCATGTCAGAAAAGATATGTAGTGTCTTAAAACTTTAATAAGGATATGTGTAAAAAAAAAAAAAAAAGAAAAAAAAAAAGAACAACAAAATCCATGAATATACAAGAGAACAGCTGTAGAATAGCTGTCCACTGTAGTGACCAGTCTGCATGAAAGGGTTAAATGGTGAGAACAAGGATGACTCCACATTTTCAGTCTATCTGTAAGATAATCCCACCCTTTCTTATGACATGAAGGTCGCCTGACAACAACAACAAAGACCATACTATAATAAAACTAAACATTTTTTTTTTGTTTCCTGAAAAAAGTGATTTTTTTTCCAGATAGGAGGTTTTGTATTCTGGCCATCGAAATGTGTCTGAAAACATAATTATTCCAACTTTATGGGCAACACTAATTGTTCTAATAACACTAAAACTGTTTAAAATCTAAATTGGAAAAAAAAAAAAAAAACACTGACAAAAATCACAAAAATAGGATGTTACATGAGCTTCAATACAAAAAGCAATAACTAACTGAACTTCAACATTAATAAAATCCTGATTAAAATAATAACTATAGAAAAATGCCTACATCTTATTTCAGAAGAATATTTGTGTATATCTGTACGATACACCGTAACAGCCAATTAAACCGAACTGAAGTTAAGAAAAAACTCAAAACCAAACAAATAAAAACTATTCAAATGTGTAAGACTGTTATTACATTTGTCTGAATGATCATTCAAATTAAGTGGATTGTTTACTCACTGATTTTTCCTTTGTTCTAAAGCACAGGTGTCAAACATGCGGCCCAGGGGCCAAAACCGGCTCACCAAAACTTCCATAGTACAAAATTTACCCTGAAGATATTAACAGTCAAAGGCATCAAACTCGAAAATAATAGCATAATCTATAAATAATTACTCCAAATTTTCTTCTTTAATGCGAAAAAAAATTATAATAATAATATGACATTATTCCTATAAATAATGGCAACACTAATTTTTTTCTCTTTGATTTATTGCAAAGAACATAAACTTCTGATATTCTTTAACAATAAAATGTCAATAACTGGAACAAATATGAACCTTTTATTCTAGCACAACTTAAGAACTCGGTGGAGAAACCTCCGTTGTCCACATTAGAAACTTACATTACTAAGAACTGTTTTGACAAAAAATTAATATCACAGTTTTATAACATATTGATAGATAATCATAATGATAATTCTGATAGTATGAGACAAGAGTGGATGAAAGATTTAGGAACAGACATCTCATTAAATGAATGGAGTACAATTTGTTCAATGACTCACACTAGAACCATCAATACCCGTTTAAGGTTGGTACAATTTAACTGGGTAATGCGAACTTATGTCTCCCCAGTACAATTAAATAAATTCGATCCTAATATACCAGACCTATGTTACAAGTGTAATAATCATCTGGGTTCATTATTTCACTGTTTGTGGAAATGTGATGAGATTCAAAAATTCTGGAATTCTGTGTTGAAATATGTTTCCCAGATTACATCTTGTCCGATACCTGTGTGTCCTAAATTATGTATACTGGGCATTTATCCTATAAACTGCTCTTTATCTGCTAAAGAAAGAAAAATGGTTGATTTATGTTTATTACAGGTGTGGTGGAAAAATTTACTTTTTATATTTTATACTCTTTTAATATGTTATACTGTTAAGTGCATGCTGAGTCATTGTTATGTGTGATGTTTACCACTCTGTAGCAACCCTGACTTAGGGACGAAGTTCTTACCTTGAGTTAAAACCCAAACACCTAAATGTCTGAATGTGTAGATAGAGGATGGCACCTGTACTTCAGATAGGATCCAAGCAAGGTTAGAGTGAAGAGGTCCTCATGACTTCTTCACGGAGCAGAGAAGGAGTAGTATGGGGTGGTACGATGTACGTAAGGAATGACATCATAGTTTGAGGGGGTTGGATTTGGTTCTATATAATCTTTAGTTTTCTCTTGTTTAAGCAGACATCATTTACAGAGCTTTTTCTGTGATTGATTTCTCAATAAATGCATTTATTATTTTAACTCTAACTCTCTCCCTTTTTCTTTGTGTGGGTTATCAGTTGAACGGTAAATTTCCACAACACAAGCTAAGTGGTGTATCGCTTTGTGTTGGAAAAATATTGGTCGCCCCTCTTTTGACTTCTGGTTAAATAATTTAACCTCAAGTTTGGCTCTTGAGAAACTGACATATACGGTTAAAAAGAGAACTTCGGAATTCTATAACATTTGGAAGATGTTTTTGGATTTAATTAAGAGTGGTGATAATGAAGGGGTAGTGAGTAAGTGACAAATTGGGACATTTTGTTTGATGTGGGAATGTATATGTACTGTACTATTTCAACTCTATACCTAAGTTTTATTTATTATGTTATTTAATCAGCTGTTCTATATAATGCTGTCAGATTAATGTTTGTCACATCTTTTTTAGATTTATTTTATTTATTTTCATTTTATGTATTTATTTTGCTTTATTTATATATATTTATTTTCATTTATTCATTTATTTATTTATATATTTATTTATTTTTCTCTGCCATGTTCAAGATGTTCATGATGTTTAAAGTTTTGTATGAATGAAAAATAATAAATAAATGTTTATAAAAAAAAATATGGACAACCTGAAATATCTAAAGAAAAATAAGTGCAATTTTAACAATATTCTACCTGTTTTGTGCCTTGGTAGATCTGATCTGTAATGCCCATGTATAAATCATAAGTTGAGGCATAATACTGATAAAATTGTGCTTATTTTTCTTCATAAATTTCAGTTTTTTTTTTAAGATTATTCACATCTTTTTTGTTTTGGATAGTTTGTAAAATGTAAAAAAATTTCATAATTTTGTGTTATTTTTTGCACTGAAAAATTTGGAGTTGTTATTTATAGGCTGTTATGCTATTATTTTACTGGCCCGGCCCACTGGAGGTCAAATTGGGCTGAATGTGGCCCCTGAAAGAAAATGAGTTTGACACCCCTGTTCTAAAGCCTTTCCTATAGAAGTAAATTCGTCTCATCAGATTTTGAATTGTAAAAGCCATTGAATTTCTAGCACTGCCATTTTTTTTGCACTGAAATTAAGTATCTGAATTTTTTGTCTCTGAATTCACCTATGTTCATAAATGTAGAATAAAAAAAAATTCAGATGCAAAAATTCAGATGCAAAAAAGTCAGATACAGCAAATTTCAAATGCAAAAAATTCAGATGCAAAAAATTCCGAAGCAAAAAATTCAGATGCAAAAAAGACTCAGAAGCACAAAATTCCAAAGCAAAAAATTCAGATGCAAAAAAAATCAGATGCAAAAAATTCAGACAAAAAATTCAGATCACACATCCATGCTGACCGTCTTCCTGCATCGGTGTCACATGACCAACCTACCGTAACTCAATTGGCTGGCTGTCGGTTCAACTTGAGATAGAATCGATTGCTTTTCCTTGGTGTCCCGGATGTATGATCTGAATTTTTTGCTTCTGAATTTTTTTACATCTGAATTTTTTGCTTCTGAATTTTTTGCCTCTTATTTTTTTCCTTTGAATTTTTTTTATCTGAATTTTTTGCTTCGGAATTTTTTTCATCTGATTTTATTTTATTCTAAATGTATGAACATAGTTAAATTGAGAAACAAAAAATTCAGATGCTTAATTTCAGTGCAAAAAAAATGTCAGTGCTAGAAATTCAATGGCTTTTATAATTCAAAGTCTGATGAGACACATTTACTTCCATAATTTTCTCTTAGTTCTAATCAATCTAATGCAGCCACATCCGCTTTAACAGTGAGGACTCATCTGAGGTATAGTATTCTATTCACAGTCCTATCATGTTTAACGTCTCTGTGACCAGAAGAACAGAGACCCTGTTTGATAAGACTAAATTAAAGGCTACTCTATGCTACACACTTGGCTATGACACCTTTAAGTGTGATCACAGCTGATGATCAGAGCTTAAACACCTGCTCCTCTGTGAGGGCAGGAAGTCCACGACTGAATGAACCCGCTCTGCTGTGATGCTAATGCGCGCTGACATCAATGTCTCGTCCTTTATCTCATTCAACGTCCAGTACAAATCACTGTATGTTTCACACCGGAACGCTGTCTTTCCTGCGTCCATTTACAAAGCGCCGCTCCTCACCTAATGTTCTGACAAAGCGTCCTGTGATCTGAATCATTCATCGTCTAGCCTTTTCAGTCTGTCATCTTCAAAAACCACAGCAACTCTGTGATCCTGCTGATGATAAAATATGCCCTGCTTTTCTAATACTGTCTGCTGCCAGTTTAACTCCGCTGTCATTAATTATGCCACATATGAATACACCAAATGTGGGGTTACAGTGCATACGTAAGCTGTGACTTCCTTCCACTGAGTGTAGAACATTGCAAGCACATACTCCTGCACACTAAAGCTCTGGTTTTCTAAATATAATACGAGATTTTAGGGCGTAAGTCTATGAAGCAAGCACTAGAAGGGCTCCTATTGGTCTAGTATCACTGCAGCAGTGAGTCATGGGATACTTGCATGAGTGAGCTGTAGGCTCTGGGTGGGCCTGAGTAAAACACTGCTGGTCTGGAAGAACATTTTAGCAACAGTGTGACTTTACATATCCTGATACAACCTTTGGAAATAAAATAAATGCTCTAAAAATAAAAAAAATAAAAAAAAACTGAAAGAAAAAATGAGACAGTAGTTAATGATGTGGACAAAGGTATGCAATAAGTGTGTCAGTGTCAAAACAGCTTCAATAAATGGTGTAAAACACAGGCGTCAAACATTCGGTGCATGGGCCAAACCCGGGCCACCAAAAGGTTCAATCCAGGACATGAAGGTAGCTGGTGTAAGAGAAGAGGATAGGGTTAAATGGAGGAAGATGATTTGCTGTGGTGACCCCTGAAGGGAACAGCTGAAAGGAGAAGAGGAAGAAGAGGAAGAAGAGGAAGAAGAAGAACAAGAACAAGAACAAGAACAAGAACAAGAAGAACAGAACAAGTAGAAGAACACTCCCAAAATCAAATCTCACCAAGTGTATTTTTCTCATTTCTAGTCCAAATATCTCATCACACTTAAAATAAGACATAATCACCTGAAGAGTAACTTTTCAGTGAGATATAAGAACTTATTTTGAGACAATAGATCTTGAAAATCTTATTTCAAGAAATCTTACCAAGATAATTTTCACTTATTCCATTTGCAGATTTGTTTGCTTGAATTAAGCAAAAAAAAAAAAAAATCCTGAATTAAGCAAAAAAAAATTATCTGCAAATCGAACAAGTGAAAATTATTTTGGTAAGATTTCTTGAAATAAGATTTTCTAGAACTATTGTCTAAAAATAAGTTCTTACATCTCACTGAAAAGTTACCCTTTAGGTGATTATGTTTTATTTTAAGTGTGATGAGATATTTTGACTAGAAATGAGAAAAATACACTTGGTAAGATTTAGATTTTTGCAGTGAAGAAGAAGAGGAAGACGAAGAAGAAGATGACGAAGAAGAAGAAGATGACGATATTAACAAAGAAGGGTGTCAAAATCATTGTAGTTCAGGGGCCACATACAGAACAATATGAGTTAAAGTGGGTCGGGCCAGTAAAATATTATCATAATAACCTATAGATAATGACAACCACAAAAACCTTTGTTTCAGTGTAAAAAAGTTAAATTACGTGAAAATGTTTACATTTACAAACGATCCTTTCATTACTAAATTTCAAAAACCTGAAAAGGTCTGAACAACCTGACCTGTCTTAACAGAAGTAAGTGCAGTTTTATCAATATTCTGCCTGTTACTAAATGTTTTGTTTTTGTAGATCCACTGTGATCTGTATGTTGTAATGTACATGTGTAAATGATAAACTGAGGCAGAATATTGTTAAAATTGCACTTATTTTTCTTAATACATTTCAGGCTGTTCATGTTACTCATATCTTTAAGGAAACTTTGCAGATGTAAACATTTTAATTCTGTAATTTGGCTTTTTTCACTGTTATTATTCTACTGGCTGGTCCACTTTAGATCATATTAGGCTGAATGTGGCCCAAATGAGTTTGACGGCCCTGGTGTAAAAGTTTTCCTCTGCTATAATAAAGTAAACAGGAGTGACTTCTTAGTAAATGTATCAGTACCAAACACAGGACACTGTACTTTTGGAAGGACACGCTGTTAACTTTGATTCATTTTGTTTAATCTGTAACAGTAAGTAAATGCACTGACTATTCACCCTGTTTGTGTCTAAAGCTGCTGTGTTGTGTAAATGACGCTGTGCTGTTTGTCCCTATAAACGGCTGATGGGACAGGACGAGGGGATACTGGGTCCCAACAGAGGTCCTCAGGGACATTCCAGGATCGCATGGACTTGGATCATCATCTGAAATTCTTGAAACAAATAATTTGACAAATAATTTCTACCTCTGAAATTAGACTTAATATTACGTTGTAGGGCAGGGGTATTCAAATCCAGTCCTCGAGGGCCGGTATCCTCCATGTTTTAGATATTTCCCTCTTCCAGCACACCTTGTTCAATTAATGATCAGCTCATCATCAAGCTCTGCAGAAGTCTGATGACAATGTAATGGCTTCCAGGTGTGACGGAAGAGGGGAATATCTAAAATATGCAGGATACCAGCCCTCGAGGACTGGATTTAAATACCCCTGTTGTAGGGCAACATACACAACACATGATTTTAGATCAGATTATTTATACAGTTATACAATGCATATCTGCAAACTCACAATGAAGGGTATTTTTGTACCTGTACCCAAGTGCATAAATGTATTTCTAAAAATGTAAACTTAAAGAGAGTAGCTCTAGTGCAGTGTTTTTCAACCTTGGGGTCAGGACCCCAAATGGGGTCGCCTGGAATTCCAATGGGGTCGCCGGAAGTAATTGATGAAAAAAAAAAAGTTACTGACAAAAAATACTTTTTAATAATTCAATATAAATTTCATTATAATTAAAACACCACACACTTTTCCTAATAAAAATCAAGTTCAAATAAAATGCAGGATGTAATATCTGAGAGGGCATTGTTGATTGACCGAATCTTGTGACCGCATGCTCATAATTTGAGTTATTGTTTGTTCAGTGTTAATTGTCAGCGTTGTAATAAAATACAAGCTAGACTGACTGTACATATCCTGACCAGGGAAATAAAATTCTCACTTTGGACAGTAATCTACACCTGCCTTTTCTGCCTCCGTCCATAATAATATACATTATACAGACTAAATGTTGTCTAAAATTAACATTTATTTGCAACATAATATAGCAAACTATTACATGATCAAAGACAAATTCATTTTAGCCAAAAAAAAAAAAAAAAAAAGTCTCAGTTTTGAATGTCTGGGGTCTCCAGAAATTTGTGATGTTAAAATAGGGTCACAAGCCAAAAAAGGTTGGGAACCACTGGTATAGTGTGTATAGCTATATATACAATTTACAGTATTTAGCGTCATTACTGTGGAGTGTGCACGTGCAAATAGTCACATTGCAAGTCTAATGAACTTAGACGGGTCACGCTACAACTTTTTGAGTCTTGATACAAAAGGAAAACTCACATGGTTCTCATTTTCCATGACTAATCTATAAGACATGATTTACTCTGAGTGCTGTTACTGAACAGAAAGAAGACCACATTGGCAAAAATGTTTATACTATGAAAATCATTTTAGGCTACGAAACTCCAAATACCTGCATGGTGATGTATTTTGGAAACACTGTAGATGTTGTGATGAAAGATGTTTGTTTGACAAAGGTTTAGCACAAAAAAAAAAAAAAAATCTATTATTAGGAACTGGCTAAATGTGAACACTCCAAAGCCAGCTCAGAGGCTGGAAATTGTTTGAGGCTTAAAAGATAAGATAAGATATTCCTTTATTAGTCCCAAAAGGGGAAATTCCAGATTTCTATCAGCAATAGTGGAGCCCAAACAAAGCACACGAGAGCAAAATCAAAATAAGACAAATCAAAAAAAGCTATAAATACTATTTACAGCTGTGGACATGCTGATCATGCCACAGGTTGGATAGGGGAGATACTCGTACGTACACCTATATACACATATCTACACACATAATTACATATATATATTGACATGTATACAGATGATACATGAATACAGTTTATTGCATAGAATTATTTGGAGCAGTTTCTGTTGTGGAGCCTGAAAGAGGTTTTTATGTTATGGAGAAGCTGACTTCCACGAGGAGAACCAATAAGGACACTTTCAACAAAAACTGGAAAACAAATTGACTATTTATGTGCAAAT
Source organism: Sphaeramia orbicularis (assembly GCF_902148855.1). Lineage (NCBI taxonomy): Eukaryota > Metazoa > Chordata > Actinopteri > Kurtiformes > Apogonidae > Sphaeramia > Sphaeramia orbicularis. The sequence continues at coordinate 45,146,555 of NC_043962.1, read as the reverse complement.
TTAAGAGACACTGAGACTAAATGAAACTATATACTAGGTCAGAGGTGGCCAACCCTGGTCCTGGAGACCCACTATCCTGCATGTTTTAGATGTATCCCTCTTCTAACACACCTGATTCAAATGATAAGCCTATCATCAAGCTCTGCAGAAGCCTGATAACAACCGTCAGGTGTGCAGGAAGAAGGAAACATCTAAAACATGTTGGATAGTGGCTCTCCAGGACCAGGGTTGGCCACCCGTGTTCTAGAACATACTGTACTGCATGAATTCCAGACGTTTTCCAGTTTGTTTTATTGTTGCATTTACCTGTTTTTTGTGGAAAATTTAATAAAAACATAAATGAACTGCCACTCGATCACAACCTGAAAATGAACATACAATGGAACATACAAAAACACAGACGAGGAAGATTTGGTTTCAACAAAACAGTTGTATGAAAATGGATTACTTTGACCAAAAACACATATTTTATCCACAGTTTCTTCAATTGCAGAGCATTAGATCTAAGAAGGACAGATCACACTAAAAGTAATCTACAGTTTGTAATTAGTATTTTCTGTACTAATAAAAAAATAATCCGGATCATTCTTGAAAGATTTATTCTCTTCTGGTCATCTTGTGAAAATTTCTGCCTTTTTCAAATACGGCATTATTATATAATCAGTAGGGGTGTAAGAAAATATCGGTTCTGCAATATATCGCAATATTTCATTTCACAATACTGTATCGATATTAAAAAGTACTGTATCGATATTTTGAGGTATTTATTCAAATGCAGATATTGTGAAGTTTCATTTTTGTTTTTCTTTTCTTGTCTATATTTTATTTATTATTATTACACTCATTATAACACTCTTTTATTAAATAATGTTAGTTCCTTTGTTGGGATCGAACTAAAATAATGTTCTGATGTTATTTCTGAACTAACAGAATATGAACATGTGAACAGGATCTTAAACTGTAATGTCTGTAAAACAGAATTTCAGTTTGAACACAGGAACATTTTGTGATATAACATTAGATCCTGTTCTGATCAAATAAAAATGTGTTTAGTATTTGTGCATATTTCTGGTGTACTTCAATTCTTCAAGGAAATAATCATTTAAAAAAGAAACAAACAAACAAAAAATTGCCTTGTTAACAGTATCATGATATATCGTGATATATCGTATCGTGATCCTAGTATTGTGATTTGTATCGTATCGCCAGATTCTTGCCAACACACAGCTGTAATAATCAGACAAAGAAATATTGTCAAATTTGTCATATGTGGTAAAATATGTACTTTTTACATTTCAGAATATCCTCGGATCACAGTTGGACTCACCAGGTTTTCCCGGAGGCCAAGGCCTTCTCCGTTTGGCAGGGAAGACCTCCTGCGGGTCATGGGGGTCCGGTTGGGTGTGGAAGTTCCTGGAGGTCTTCTTTTGACCACCAGCACCTCACAGCAAGCCTGGTCCTCATTTAACGTGCTTTTTCCTGCGTTGATGACCCTAGACAAAGACAGGGGACAGACAGGCCGGAGGTGAGACTTAAAGGGCGTAAAAGGGAAGGATAGGACCCAGAAGGGGCTTGTTTCTACATTTAGGAAGATGTTGTGTTAACCTTTATAGGTCACTCAGAAATACTCTGTAGTTCAAAATGTCAACCTCAGTGTGTTGTTGGACATAAAAAGACTTTATTACTTTTGTGAAATTTTTCTGTATTTTTCTTGTCATGTAGAAAATCAAGATCAGTTAAGTTACCATATTTTAGGGATGCACCGATACCACTTTTTTCCAGACCGACTATGAGTATGAGTACTTACATTTGAGTACTTGCCGATACCGAGTACCGATACAAGTACTTAATAATCCCATTCCAGTTGTTAGTTCCTTTTGTAAATGTGCTTTGTTGTTGTTGTCATTAGTCTGACTGGAACGAAGTGCTGCTACTGACATTTAATGTGTTAGAATGAGCGTTTCTCAATTAATCCACCAGGGGGCGCCGCTCTGAATTAACCATACTGGACAAATACCATGAAGAAGAGTAAAGTTTTTTGAGAAGAAGATGAAGAAAGTCGGTAATAAACATGGAGACGACAGAGGCAACACTAATGTGATACTAATATTGCAGCGTTTTTTGCTGGTAAGGTTTAAAAGCTTAGCTTCAGCAGGTAGAGAAAAGAGAAATGAGCGATAAGTTTGGTTTTCACTTCTGCTGGTGGTGGTCTGCACCACTCTGTACTCCAGGTGGTATTCTCTGTCTGTTTACGCATCCACCAGCACCTGGAAAATGGATGGAATGTACGCAGAGGACGGACAGAACGCTGCGTTTGTATCTGTCTGTGTCTGTAACGTTACTTGCAGTCAGCGTTACTTTTATCACCGTCATTTATTTCGTTAAATCTTCACACTCCCCACACATTATTCGTCCTCCTTGTACCTGCTGCACTGAACTGTGAATGTCACACGGCTGTAAGTGGTATCGGTGGAGCTGTATCAGATATCTTTTACAAGTACAAATACGGGTACACACACTGAGTATCGGAGCCGATGCCCAATACTCGTATCGGTATCGGTGCATCCCTACCATATTTGGTTCCTTACCCATAACTGGAAAAAAAATAAATAAATGAAAGGAAAAAATACAAGAAGTAAATATAAAACATACAAAAAAATCACGTGCAAAGTGAAATGAACATGTATTTTAGAACATTAGAACATCCCTTTTAGAACATTACAACAACATAAGTGCTGATCCAGACCCCTGTCCACATCCACATTCTCCCTTTGAACATCATTCCTTACATTAGTACCATTATTTCATAGTACCTAACAAAGCAGGTACACTCACTGTTCATGCAGAGGTGGACCTTACAGACCCTGTAGACCCCGTTGGACTAGAGGTTGTAGACTCACTGTCCTCACTTTAACTGTAGCTGTCACTGTCTTGTAATGTATGCAGAAATGACCAAAAATAGTCACTTGCCTCATAAAGGGGTAATGTGGATCATGGTCAGTGCAGGACGGTGAATAAACCTCCTTATACACTGTTTTTATCTTCAATGATTTCTGTTGAGATGATCTGTTTCATACGTGACCTTCAGCAATGTCACAACACACAATACAAATCTGTAATGGATGGAGAGTGTGTAATGTAGTCTGAATATCTGATAGTTTTTCAGTGTATAATAAAATAATAAAACTACAAGAGCCAGTGGATTTATAATTGCTTTGGTTCTATGTTTTTGGGTTTTTTTTAGATTATCATGTTTTTGTTTTGTTTTTTCTTTTTCATTTTAGTATTGTTCTCTGCTTTTACAGACTGGTACAAAAACCCCTCTGGAGATTTCTTTTGTTTGTTAACAAGCCACTGAAAAAACTTGTAGAAACCCCTACTTTCCCACTATGAGTATTAAAAAAAATAGACCTCTAACAATGCCTGAGTATGACCTATTTCTAAGACATGAGTTGTCATCCTTATTCACATCTTTTCAATTACTCCCCTCTTTCAGAAATAACTATGTCTTGGGTTTCATTTTGCATTTATCACTACTCAGGAACTTATTTCCTGAAAGCTGATGTTGATTGATTTTAATCAAAGTAAGTCCGTGTCTTGCTGAACACTGTGACAGGACAATGGGTTGCTGATTAGACCCACATTCTGCTGATTCCTGCGGCGCTCTTAAAACAACAAAAACCCGCCGATGTCAAATTCTCTGAAGAAGTTTGCACAGTTTTCTTAGATAAACAAAGTCAGACAATGCGAGATTAAGTTAGCAGATACGCGCTCTTTAAATACACATTTCAATTGGAGACCCACGCATGTAGGGCAGAGGACACAGAGATACATAAATACTGCATTATACAACACCTGGCAGATGGTGCACTGCTGCTGTGAGCTGCTGTAGTCATGGGCAAACACACACTGTTTAACAATACTCCAGGCATTCTCGATTTAGCTCCACACTAGGAGATGTTAGGTCTGCAGTGGCCCTATTAAAACTGAATATAGAAGCCCGTGAAAACAGAGCACAAGAGGTTAGATAAGCAAGGGGGTAGGAACAAAATGTGAAATGCAAATATGGATTTTTAGTAAGAAATCTGCTCAGAGTCACTTGCTGTTTTATGTTATTTGAATAAACTGCCAAGTTTTTTTTTTTTTTTATCTTCTGTCTAATGTCTGTAATATAATATGCTTAAATGGAATATAACATATCATATGTATGTATACATGGTGATATGAGAGGGAGTCATGGTTACAGCCGTATAAATGATAGGATATAAATAATCTTAAGTGGCCACAGGAATGAACATGTAGGGATCCTCTGTGCCCAGCTAAGAAAACACTGTGTGGGTTGTAAAACTGTTAGGAAATTGGCTGGAAAGAATTTTTACCCAGTAAGAGTGATTTTAATTGGTGCCTTGCACAATGGGCTATTCACCACTTCCCAGTCCCCAAACACTAATAATAACACTTCTAACAGCAAGTCATCAGCTTCAAAGGGAGAACAGAAATTACTGTGATTTTCATTTTCAAGTAAAAATAACTAAAATATCAACCCTGCAAAGTATGCATAAGAATATTTACTGTAAATACTGTATTAGAGAAGTGATTCGTCAGTGAATGACCACACTCAAAGAAATGGAAAACCCATGTAGTAATCCTTATGCAATGTATTTATGTTGAAAATATTTAATAAATTCATTTTTAGTGAAAAAAAACAAGAGAGTTACATTACATTTAAATAATAATACAAGTCTTGGGAATATTCAATACTGTTTAATACAATTTAGTCAGCGCAGTCACTTAAAAAATGAAGTTTGGCATGTTTGCTGCAGTGCATTATGGGTAGTGGGTACTATGTTGTAAATGTGTTATTTTTATGCTCAAGAATTCAGCTGGGTTGTTGTGTTAGTACTAGTTTTGACTTAATATGTGTATGGCAATGCTTATTGGACTTTTTGTTTATTTTTTCTGTATTTTTGTAATTTGTAAAGTTGCACCCTGAGTGAGAGCCATTGGCAGAGCAATGGCTATCCTGTTGTGCTCATCCCATTTTGTATCTCCTTGCATGTCAAAATAAAAACACAGCTTGTGTATGCATATGTTGGTAAGCTAACTTTGTGTCAAACTTCCCCCTACACTACAATAATGATATTTACGCAATTAAACATAATAGTATCTAGTAAATCCAGCATGCTTAATAAATGCAACATAATGGTGTTTGGTAAATTAAACATAACAATATTCAGTCAATTAAATGTGTTTAATAAATTGAACATAATGAAGTTCAGTAAATTTAACATAATGACATTTAGTAAATTCAACATGTTTATTAAACTCAATGAAATGATATATAGTAAATTCAATGTGTTTAACTGATTCAATGTAATGATGTATACTAAATTAAACGTAACAATATTGAGTAAATTCAACATGTTTAATAAATTCAACTTAACTGTGTGATGTAGCACTTAATTAAGATGGTTTGCTGAAATTTAGTCATCTAGTATTTTTAAAATTTAAATAAAGTTTTGTGGGACCGGTTGATGTTTTTTTGAGTGCATTTGACTATTTAATAATCAGTCTATTTATTATTTACGTGAATATTGAGTACTACAATGTCAAGCTACACCTGCATGATACAAGTACAACCTTCAATGGGTCAACAGTACAGCCTTGAAAGGACTTAAATAAACAAACCAAACTGACATCAATAAATCTGAAGGTCGTGAATGTCTGTGGGGTGGAAGTTTCATAGGTCAGAGATTTGCTTGCTGAATTGTGCAAATGTGTGACATATAAATTAAAATGATTTTCTTATTCATTACATCCCAGATAGGGGTGTAAGAAAATATCGGTTCTGCAATATATCACGATATTTCATTTCACGGTACTGTATCGATATTAAAAAGTACTGTATCGATATTTTTAGGTATTTGTTCACATGCAGATATGGCAGAGGTTCATTTTTGTTTATTGGTTTTCTTTACTGTTTATGTCTTATTTATTATTATTTAAGACCGTTTTATTAAATAATGGTAATTTGAAGCATCCTAAAAGCACTTTTTACTGTCTGAGAGGTAGATGGTAGTTCCTCTGTTGAGACAAAAATAATGTTCTGTTGTTAGTTCTGAACTAATAGAATATGAACATTTGTGCAGGATCTGAAACTGTAACGTCTGTGAAACAGAATTTACGTTTGAACACAGGAACATTTTGTGATATAGCATTAGATCCTGCTGTGATCAAATAAAAATGTGTTTAGTATTTGTGCAGATTTCCGGTGTAATTAAATTCTTCCGGGAAATAATCATTTTTAAAAAAGAAACAAACAAAAAATTGCCTTTTTAACAGTACCATGATATATTGTGATATATTGTATTGTGATCCTAGTATTGTGATTTGTATTGTATCGCCAGATTCTTGCCAATGAACAGCCCTAATCCCAGACTGTCTTTTGAAATGTGTTTTTTTACACATTTATATTGGGAATATCAAGTTTCTCAGATGTGGCATATTGAAATTTTAGTTTTATATGATTGTTAGTGTTTTCTTCATTCTTGTGGATATTTCCTTGAGTGCCAGGGAATTTCAACAGGTATTTTTGACCATTCTGTGCCAATTATTGTTTGCTTGGTTTTTGCATTTCATGTGAAAAAGCCTAAATTGAGATTAGTGTTACATCTACTATGTTCATGGAATTTTCCTATTGTAAGTTAGATCTTATAGGTTGTAATATATTCATTTGAGTTTAGTCTGTCTGTGCCTGTAACTGAAAATATACGGCATATATTGATCTGAACATTGCACATACAGGGTGGGGGAGCAAAATTTACAATGAACATTTAGTTGTTTTTTCTCAGCAGGCACTGCGTCATTTGTTTTGAAACCAAACATATATTGATGTCATAATCAACACTATTATCCATACCTTTTCAGAAACTTTTGCCCATATGAGTAATCAGGAAAGCAAACGTCAAAGAGTGTGTGATTTGCTGAATGCACTCGTCACACCAAAGGAGATTTCAAAAATAGTTGGAGTGTCCATAAAGACTGTTTATAATGGAAAGAAGAGAATGACTATGAGCAAAACTATTACGAGAAAGTCTGGAAGATACTATTAAAGAAGAATGGGAGAAGTTGTCACCCCAATATTTGAGGAACACTTGCGCAAGTTTCAGGAAGCGTGTGAAGGCAGTTATTGAGAAGAAGGAGGACACATAGAATAAAAACATTTTCTATTATGTAAATTTTCTTGTGGCAAATAAATTCTCATGACTTTCAATAAACTAATTGGTCATACACTGTCTTTCAATCCCTGCCTCAAAATATTGTAAATTTTGCTTCCCCACCCTGTATATTGGCTTCAACTATAACACCATATTCCTTTAAGATGATCTGAATCTGGATCTTCTTACTTATGCAGTTCTTTAAAGGATTCTTCACTATTCTTCTTATTAAGGAATTGTTTTTGTAATTTTTTCTCTCATTTTTCTTTGCTCTGAATTGAAAAAAAAAAAAAGTAAACAGAAGTCACACACATTCTGCATGACAGCACATGTATAACATGAATTGCTTGATGCTCTGGAAGATGATCCCGGACTCGATGAGTTAATGTAGTCACAACATTGTGAAATTGTTCATTTAATCATTGTGGTAGATATGTTCTATATGGGAAGGATCTATCTTTTTATGAATTTGTTTCACTACTCAGTCTTGTATGTCTACCTAGGAAGTCTGTTTTTAGTTTTTCCACACATAATGCACATTAACATACTTGCAAAAGCTGGTTTTCTCTGTGATTCTTTGACAATATTGCACATATCGTCTTTATAGTTGTAGTAAATAAAACTAATTTTGAGTCATGTTTTGTGTTAAATTCATGTAGTCATGAAAAAAACCTGAAACAATAAGACTGAAAAAAATCCAAATGTCATTTTCTACAAGGAGAACACATGGACGCTATGACAAGTTTATGTCATTATTATGTAATTGTCTTTCTTACTGTCTCATCTTGTAGTAATCCCTCTGAAATGATGGCACATTTTATCTCGCGTAGTCTGTGTGTTAAAACATGTAAAACCAGCATCCTGTTGCTTAAGCTGCTCTCCCTTATTTCATGTCACGAACAGGGGGGGGTCACAAACCTAACACACCATCATGCGTGTCTGAGACCAAAGCAGTGCACAGAGTGATGTTCATTTGACCCTGAAGATCACAAGATTAATAGCAGAGGAGCTTTCAGGCCTTACATCTCCGATACGGGGGCAACACCATCCTCACCCTTAGGCGTGAGCTGTGTGACGCCCGTGCTGTCATATTCAGTTACTTCATTTCATTTCTTCACGTTTGAGAACATGGCATGACCTTAATTACCCTGCCAGAGCTGTAATCTGAGTGCTCCCTCTTTTGGTTTTGGACATTTTTTCCACAATAACTTTTGCACCAAAGGGATGAAAAGGAACCATCGGACCATTGTAAGGCAGGTATTACCTTACATGATAAACAACATTCTTTATACTGTAAGTAAATACTCAAATTGACTGAAAAACTAGCTGCGAATTTAGACTGCATTTCTAAAATGTCCTAATGATAACATGTACCTCATACCTTGCACTATACATTTACATTTATATATTTTCACATTTTTAAATTTTCTTACCATGTCATACAGAATCCTTGGCTAAAATTTGCTTAGAAGTCTTATTTATGTCTTTGTGCATAAGAAATCAATATAAGTGAATCCTTAAAGGAACTTTGTGTTGGTAAATGCAAGTGATGCAAATTTACAGGATTTCAGTTCTGTTGCAACATGTTGATGGTCATATGAACTATGTTTTCAGGTCAAAAACGTCCAATTTTTTTACAATTAGTGCTATATTTTCATGTCAAAAATGGCCAAGTTATATTTTAACTGAATTACCTGAAAAACAAATATTCTATTCTTTTAGATTCCCCAATTTTTCTTACAAGATTATATACTACATATCACATGTTTTATTTTTACAGGTTGCAATATGGAGTATGGTGCTGATCCATCCTGCTTATGTTATGCCAATACATACATTAACAATGTCACATGTCACTTTTTAAATCAACAGTTTTCTAATAATAAGCAATTTTATGAAGAAATAACAGTTCTATATTGTTATTTACTCTTTAGTATGATGATGAACTATACAATAAATAATTCTGATCCTAGTTTTTGCACATGGATCATTTGTGGAAACGGTGACATGGCTGCCGAGCATCAGTATGATGGGATCCGGAACAACCATGTCACATCCGTCCACTGACACATTTTGTGTTTTTGTGTCAGCTGTTATTGTTTTAGATCCACAATACTAACATTTATGAATAAGAGGATAATTAGCAATAGTAAGTATATAAGTTTATTACTAATAAAGTACTGGTACTGACCAGATCATCATGGGTAATGTCACGTCCGTCCACCAGCAAAAGTTTTCACATACACGTGCTATTCAAAATCCAATATTTCTGAAAATATAGCTTCCACTGTCAAATAATATCAGTAGTCTGTGCACAAATGTATTAGCATTATTTCAACACAGTTCTATGCATTTCTTACAACTTTTTTTTTTTTTGACAAAAATGGCCACTCATTTGACCCCCTAAGTAAATTTTAGCCGCTCTCTAATTTGCACATATCTCTATTGCACACTATATCTATTTATTTTCTTCTTTTAAAATATGTCTGTGTTTTATTGTGTTGTATATAAGCAAGTAAGTAAATTTTATTTATATAGCACTTTTCACAGATAAAATCACAAAGTGCTTTAAAGTTTAAAATAAAATGTTAATAAAAGCTTAAAATGAAATAAATAAAATGTCATACATATTCCTGGATAAAAACAAAACAGTAGTACAGAGAAATAGACAATAACATAGTTGCATAGTGTGCTGTCACTGGCAGAGATCACCTGTAATTTTGTTGCACAACCTATGTAATGACAATAAAGCCTATTCTATTCTATTCTATTCTACTCTATTCTATTCTATTCTATTCTATTCTAAGGCAGTAGACTGTCATTGAGTTTTGGAGGTTTTGGGTTGTTCAGATGGCAAAATTTGCAGAGAAAAAAGACATCAGAGGACTGCAAATCCTCTCCAGCCACTACAAAAATAAAAGTGGTAGCCTACTTGTTGATGATGTAAGCTTGTTTTCACAGACATTATAGGCGTAGTAAGAGTATAGGAGTTTTTTTGTTTTTTTTTTAAACAGTTTACCAGAAAAATACAGAATGCTTTTCTAATGCTGCTCCTGCGAAACAAACAGCCTGATGGATGAATAACATCACAGCCAAATGCACCTCTCTAACACATGAACAGGTAAATTGTTTCAAGAACTGTAAATTGTTTGGTGAAAATCATTCGTTTTCCAGACCTGCACCAGGAACTGAAATGATGTTGGCATTTATTCTAGCGCTTGCTTGTTCATAAATTGCACCACACTGACACAAAACTGTAGCAATTTTGTTGAAAAACTACTGAAAGGACAGAACAGACTGATCTTGGACAGACAGCTGATCACCATAACAATGTAAATTCTTCATTTGTTACAGCCCTTAAGTATAAAATCACAAGTAGAACTGTAATACTTCCTGCAGAGTCAAGAATATCCACATTCCGGTGTAAACATGTCACAGCCTCAGGGTCAGGGAAACCAGAGGCTGCTGCATCTGAGTAGAGACATATGGAGGGGTGTGTATTGGTAAAACATCTGGCGATAAGATACAAATCGTAAGAGTAGGATCACAATACGATATAACACAATATTCTTAGCAAGCAACATTGTTGGATTGTTTTGCTTCGTCTTTAAAAAAGATTCTTTCCAGGAAAATTTGAATTACTCCAGAAATATTTACAAATACTAAACACATTTTTATTTGATCAGATCAGGATCTAATGCTAGTGTATGACAAAACCTTCCTCAGTAAAAACTTGAAGTGCAGGATTTGGAAAAATAAAGTTTTAACATCCAGCTTTACCAGTACGAAAAACACACACAAAAACAGAGTTTCATATCCTGCTCAAATGTTCATATTCTATTAGTTGTGAAAAGAAGTCATAGTGTACAGTCCCCGAATGACCCAACATCATAACACTGTTTTTGTGCATTCGAACAAAATAATTAACATCTGCCTCTTTCAGACAGTAAAAAGTGCTTTTAGGATGCTTGAAATAACCATTATTTAACAAAACAAAACAAAACAAAAACTACATGCATGAATTGCAATATCACTATACTACTTTTACAGTATACAAACAACCGAGCAAAATACCCATCTGAATATAAGATTTAAAATGCTTGCAGGATTCCCAAAAAATAGAAACAACAAAGAAAAACAAATAACAAAAATGAACCTCCGCCATGTCTGCATTTCAATAAATACCTAAAAAATATCGATACATAGGGTTTACCCTGTATACACTCAGCTGCAAAAAAAAAAAAACACTGACTTTGAAGTGCTAAATTTAATTACAAGTTGTTAGCCGCTAGTTTACCAACTTAGCTATTGCTTTAAATGTCATAACACAACCTCCTCCCTCCCAACCCTCTCTGCCTACACCACTGAACCAAACAATCTGAAATCCATATAGAATGGAAAAGAAACATTGTAGAACGAGTCGCATATTGTAGCCGTATTTTCAGGCCGACAGAGAACTGTGCCGGTGCTGATTCCCGCACCTAATCTCGAACTGGCCGACGTGTTCACACTGAAAGTCAGAGTGTTCGGCAAAAATTTGGTTCCCGACAGGCACCAAGTAAGACTTGGTTTTTCTATGGGAACCGTGACGACATGAGTGGACGTCACCAGGCTGACCTGGGTCAGAAGCAGAAAAATAAACAAACCAAGAAAAGGTGATGGGGGATGATGAGGTAACTAGTTCAAGATAACTTGAATCTGGTGGTTTGTAAGTTGCAATTTGTCAATTTCTTTCCACAAAACTCACCAGATGTCACAATATAAAGGGTTATTTTGCAAAATATTCCTCCGGGGGACCATGCCCCCGGACCCTCCTAGTGTTGCTAGGTTACCGACACAGCACCACTGCTGGAAAAATTTCTGGGGAAACACTGGATACCGTATTGTGAAATGAAATATTGTAATGTATCACAGAACCGATATTTTCTTACGCCCCTAGTCATATGGAGGAAGTGGTTCAGTTCAGACAACCTCTATGATGATCTTCACCATCTTATCTATAGACTGGCTAATTAGAAAACCACCTGATGAGATCTAAATTAACTAAATGATTGCTTTTTGACACAAGTGGGACAGTTTGAGGCTCATTTATAACAGCTCTAATGTCTGTCATGAAGCTGAATCATGAACTAAACTCACATGACAACCCATTAGGACCACATTTTGCTTTTGCATCAAATATGTCAATCTCTCCCATTACAAATAAATAAATAAATACACACGGCTGAAGAAAAGAATCACACAAAAGATGTAAACATTAAGACTGATGCACATCACAAAGCTCTAAATGAAAACAATGGAGTGTGATGCTGAAATGGCAGCATTTCTTCTGTATGGGTGAGTTTGATTTTGAGGCTTATGAAAGTATAAAGTTATTATGGGATGTTATAATTTTTGCTAAGTTGCTGTTTGTTGATCCACAGTTCAGACTAAACTGTGACAGTTCTGACCTCATTTGGACGATTCCAAACGCATCTTTAGTTCAGCTACTGACAACACAAACCGAACAGAAATCAAAGGTGATTTGTGGTTTTACTGTGGCTGTTTTCTGTCTAAAAACAGAGCTAAGCTAACAGAGCTATAATGTAAACTATCAGCTGATGCAGCACATGAAGATTTTAACACTGTTATTTTGACCGACTGTCAAAATAGCAGCTTTGAGTTTTAGTTTGTAGAAGAAAACCTGATGATACCATAATACAGATGTGTGTAAACAATGAGCTGCTACTACTAATACTTTAATTTGTCTTAATGATGTGTGTACTTCTTGTTTCTTGCTAAATTGTCCAACATATGTGATATTTTTCAAGTACTTTTTGTATGATTAATGTCACAACCCGAAGGGTGAAACATATTTACAAAGGACACCGGGAGTCAAGGAGTATAATTCGAAAAACTTTTTTTATTTATTTGCAGTTAGGTTTTTTGTTCTTCTGCTATTCTCTTTGTTTATACCCAACCTGGTTTTAATGAAGCAGAATCTAAGAACCCCTTTTAAACCCCGTGCCCAAAGTAACAAAAGAAAAGACCAGAGTGGACCAGCAAACTAAACATAAGGACAGTGCGCTGGACAGGCCAACCCTGTACAGGGCCGTAGAAGCTGCCAGCGCACCGCTACCCTATCAAATAAAGCTAACTTCAAAAATAAGCCCTAACGAAAGGAAAAGCGAAAACAGGACGTCCGGATCCACCTGGTCAAACAAAAGGATAAGCTAACAAAAAGCTAACAAAAACCCCGCTGGCGTGGAGCAACCTGCGTGGACGAGTGGAGCGGATGCGCGCCTCAACGTGCGCGCTCCGGACGCCGGCATCGAGAGAGCGAGAGCCCAGCACTGGTCCAATTTATAGGCTCAGCCGGCGAGAAAACCAATTGGCCATCTATTAAAGAAACATACTAAATACATAATATTTTGCCCAAAAATGTTATCAAGGCAAAAAAAAAAAACAGAGAGCAATATTTACCCAAAAGTGTCAAGTAAGAATTAGAACAAAACCCACAAAAGACAAAGGGAGAAAAATAGAAGTGCGTCAGAACATAACACCCCCACCCAGAGTCACTGAAAAAGTGTGATGATACAACCTACCAAAAAAAAAAAGGGGAAAGATCCCACCCATCAAACTTTTAAGTGCAACCCCTTTGTTCGTTTGCTACTTACTTTTACAGGCGTGACAGTGCGTCAGCAATAACGTTGTCCTTACCACGGATGTGTTTAACACTAATGTTAAACGGCTGGAGCCGAAGAGACCAATGCATCAGCCTGCGATTTTTATTTCGCATGCGGTCTAAAAAAACTAAAGGGTTATGGTCTGTATAAACGAGGACAGGCACACTGGAGCCGCCAACATACACTTCAAAATGCTCCAGGGACATAACCAAAGCTAACGCCTCCTCTTCAATGGTAGAATACCACTGTTGATGTTTGTCAAGCTTTCTGGAAAAGTAAGACACTGGATGCTCTACCCCGTCCGCATCTTCTTGCAGGAGAACGGCGCCCATGCCCGCGTCACATGCATCAACAGCCAGTTTAAACGGCTTAGTAAAGCAAGGGGCCGCGAGTACAGGAGCATTCACCAGCAGAGATTTAGTGTGGTCAAACGCAGACTGACAGGCATCAGTCCAACAAAACTCAACTTTAGGGCTCAAGAGGTCAGTCAACGGGGCCGCCACAGACGAAAAGTTTTTACAAAAGCCCCTGTAGTAACCCACCATTGCTAAATACCAGCGAAGCTCAGTACGATTGGTGGGAGCAGGGACAGCGAGGATGGCCTTGACTTTAGCTTCCACTGGGCGCACCTGACCTCCCCCCACCCTTTTACCAAGATATGTTACGGTGGCTTGGCCAAATTCACATTTTGAAAGGTTCACTGTCAACCCAGCCTCTCTCAGACGCATAAAGACTATCTCCAAATGTTCCAAATGCTCTACCCAAGACGAGGAACAAATAACCAAATCGTCAAGATAGGCTTCACAAAAACACAAACCACTTAACACCACATGCATAAGCCTCTGAAAAGTGGCTGGCGCATTGCACATGCCAAAAGCCATGACCTTATATTGAAGGAAGTCATCAGGTGTAACAAACGCGGATATTTCTTTGGCGCGCTCTGTCAGAGGGACCTGCCAATATCCTTTAAGTAAGTATAACTTAGTGACATATTTAGCTGCGCCCACATGATCCACACAGTCCTCCATCCTTGGCAGTGGATAACAATCAGGCTTAGTTACCCCATTGACTCTCCTGAAATCTGTGCAAAATCGGTCCTCACCATTGGCTTTTATCGTCAACAGGCATGGTGAACTCCACGCACTGCAACTTCTCTCAGCTATGTCATGCTGATTCGATGATTTTAATGATGTTTGAGATTCAAGATTCCTTTATTGTCCTTGTATACGCAGAGCATACACTAGAAAATTTAGATGTGCTTTATAGAGACGGTGCTTGAGTAAAAAAATATACGATATAGAATACAAAATAGTTGAATAGTATTAAAACAGCTAGAATAAATAGTAAAAACAGTAAAACCCCACCCCCCACCCCTCTCCCATTCAGTTAAATCACACAATCACACATACAGTCACGGAAAAAATTATTAGACCACCCTTGTTTTCTTCAATTTCTTATTCATTTTAATGCCTGGTAGAACTAAAGGTAATAATAACAATAATAACAACAAAAATAGCTCATAAGAGTTTAATCTAAGAGCTGATATCTAGCCATTTTCCATGTTTTCTTGATAATAACCAATATTACTTAAGTTCTCACATCAATGCTATGGCATTGTACTGACAAAAAAAGTGCTTTTAGGCATTCTAAATTTTCTTTTCTGCCTGTTTTAGTCACATGATACACACAGGAGTTAGTACCGGACTGCATAACCATTGTTTTTGATGACTTTTGATGGTCTAATAATTTTTTCCACGACTGTATATACCTAGGTAGGTGCAGAGGACAGTGACAGGTAAGTAGGTCAGTAAGTGTTGTTTTGGCCTCCATATTATATATTCTTTATTTTATAGTTCTATGAATGTTGTACATTCTTCTTTTTTTCAATTATGTCAAGTGTCTTTTAGTATCTTGAAAAGAGCTAAAAATAAATAAAATATTTTATTATTATTCATTCAGATAGTGATAAAGTCTGTGGATACATAACATTTAATCGTTGGTGGTTTTGATAGTTCTGTGTGTTCTGGTATGAGACTTCAACCTGCTGTTGCTGAGAGTTTGGAACATCAATACTACATAGAACCGCAGGTTACAATATGTTTATTTCATTGTTGAAATAGCTAACATTGACATCTTTTGACTTTAGACGCTACACCTTTGCTACTATTACACACAATAATCATTTTTCAGATTAATTATTAAATAAAACTGACAAATTAATCTCCATCCATCAAGCGTCCTGTTCCTGTTCCATCGATGCCCTAAATCATGGTGAGCTGGCTTTGTGCAATAACCATAATAATAATCAACATTAATCAAAATGTGCTATAATAAAAAAAAAACAAGTGGCAATAATCAATAATCAGTACTGTGCAATAATGAAAAATCAACAATGTGTTATAATGAAAAACGACCAATGGGCAATAATCATAATCAACAATGTGTAATAATCAACATTAATCAATAATGTGCAATAATGAAAAATCAACAGTGGGCAATAATCATAATCAACAATAATCAATACTTGTATCTCACTGTTCTCTGAACCTAACTAGGAATGAATATGTGACTTGATGGAATAGAAGAGGGGCAGGGTGTGTGTGTTCTTTTTTTGTTTTTTTTTTACTATTTAATACTATTTATAAATATTTTGCTTTTCATATTGTGTATTTCCTTTTTTATCTTTATAAAACACAATAGTGTATGCTCTGTGTATGCAACGACAATAAAAAAAATCTTGAATCTTGACTCTTTCGCTTTATATCAACGTCTGCTTCGCTGTGCAAATCAGATGGCGCTGCTTCACATTGGTTATTCAGTTGTTATGACACGATAAGAAGAAATGCTTGCTCTGAATTGAAACTCTGTGACGTTTCTGCCTCAGAGCTGCGTGTCCAGCAGATGTAACAGAAACAACACAAGAACATGTGCTGCGTCATGTGACTGTGCACTGGGAGGCCTGTTATGTATGAGGAGCTGCTCATATGGCTCACCCCCACAGTTCACTGTTACAAGGATCCCATTTAGCCCTTTACCAACAGAAAGACACTTAAACATGGAGGAAAAAGCTGGAAAAAACACTTTCATCTTTCTTACTCCTGGCACTTTTGCTGAACTTGCCCTTCTTTCATTTGACAACATCATGTTTCACACCCACAATGCTGAAACACCCTGAAGCACACATTATATTATGCTTTTTTTTTTTTCCATACAGATGCTGAGCGTGCCATCTTACAGCCCTTTAGTCATAAGGCAAAGTATCGACACGGCCTGCCACACGTCTGCTGACCTGTAGACAAAACACGCAGCATGCAGCGCTTCAGCACACAGACACACTTATTGATTAAGCATCGATCAGATTACAGCTGAGTTGGCGGGGTCAGTGTTACTTGGTCAGTAAATGAAGGATCGAATAAATACATGAGCACATGAGAGGATCGGCCAACCTTTGTTGCATCTTAACCCACAGAGACCCAAACAGCCACCGGTGACACAAACCATCTAAAGACATCAACTGTTTAATTACTATTGATCCACTAATCCTATCAATACATGTAAATAAATGGTGTAGAATGCAGTTTGTCATTTTAACCCAAAAAGACCCAAACATCCACTGGTGTCCAAAACCATCTACTGATGTAAAATGTTTAATAACTTCTGATTAACTAATCCTATCAATACATTGAAGCTGCACAATATATCGTTTGAGCATCGTCATCGCAATATACGTGTGCGCAATAGTCACATCGCAGGTCCTGCAATGTAGGAGGCAAATAAACTCAATGCAATGTGACATCATGAATTGCGTACAGATAACACACTACTTTTAAGTAGCGCGATTAGCGGCTAGCGCATTGAAACGCCATCAAATGGTGTTAAATAACACGCGAAAGGATGAAAATGCGTACATATAGCACGCCAAATGCAATAAACTGGCGTCACATACAACGCAATTTCATGAGATCAGTCTGCTCAACATGTTCTCATCTATTCTGACACATACTACACACAGCAATCCACCAATCACAATCGTTCCTAATCAGTTTGCCGAGGCAGACCACGCCCCTGCACATGGAGTGAGTCGCTGGTAACAACAAAAATGAGCAACGAACAAGAGAAAATCACCGAAAATGAAGACTTGGTGCCAAAAAGAAAAGCAACGTCAGTTATCTGGAATTATTTCGGCTACAAGAAGGATGATACTGAAACACCGCAAGAGGAAACACAACTAACCTGTTTGACCATTTATGTTGGCGCTACACAGCTATTATATCCTCCTGAGTAGTTTTTCATATATATCGCAGGGTTAAAAAAAAAAAATCACAATGTCAGTTTTTTCCAATATTGTGCAGCTCTACAATACATGTAAATAATTGGTGTAAAATACAGTTTGTCATTTTTTCATGGTCATCAGATATGACCCATTTGGATGTTCGGAGGCTCTGTAGTGAATGTGGAAACACCATCATCTTCTACAACATTGATTCACCAGTAAAACCCATGGAGTTGGATCAATGACAGTGGATGGACACAGTTGTTTTTACATTCAGTTAGCAATATCTTTGCTGAAAAAGTAACTTTTTCTTCATTTTTCTCTGTTTTGATATAATTACCTCCGCCAGGAGGTATTGTGATCACTTTGCTTTGTGTGCGTGCATGCGTGTGTATTTGTTTGTTTGTTAGCAAGATAACTCAAAAAAGTTATGGACAGATTTTCAGGAAATTTTCAGGAAATGTTGATACTGGCACAAGGAAGAATTATTAAATTTTGGTGGTGACGGGGGGGGGGGGGCAGATCTCTTTCGACGGAGGTCTGTACTCTCTCTGAGTGCTTTTCTTGTTAACTCTGAATTTACTCTAAGTTTTCATGAACATCTACATGATCTGTGAATTACATATGGAAAAATACATAATTTCCACCAAAAAATGCAAAATACATAGGATAATATAAAAAATATTGGTGATAAATCAGTTAAGAAAGGTAGAAGTGGGGAAAAATTTGTAGCACTGGTTCTTTATGGGTTAATCTTTGCTTGTATGGTACCAATACACTGTTATGTTGAGCTTTTGTAGGAGGGATGATGAGAGGAGCAGCAAAACTGATTTTAACAAAAGTGGCCCTCGACAGTATTTCACACTTTGTCCATCTAAACTCACTGCTATAAGTAGAATGAGTATAAATCCACTTCTATCCAACTGACACTAATGGTAAGGGTGAGTCCAAAGCTGTGTTAGCACTTCTGAGCCGGGGGGGGGGGGGGGGGGGGTATATTTTGACTCAGACTCAGCTTTATTGTCATTCAATCAATGGTAGATGATAGAACGAAATATAGTTACCCAGGTCTCGGTTTTTGTAGCATGAGAAAGATAAATGGATAAAATATAAAACATATAACAAAATATATAAAAAGGTCAATAGAATAGAATAAAAAATACATAAAATATAAAAAACATAAAACAAAAACAATAAAATAATAAAATAACTTCCTAATATGTACAAAGGTACATTGAGCTCAATCTCTAAATGTGTTTGAGATTTTGTATTAAATATATGTTGAGGCAAACTTCTGGCGGTCACATTTTATTTATTTTTATTTTTTTTTAAACCTTGCTGCAATTGTTTCAAATACACGTAACAATCATTTCCATTTAGCTGCAAAAAAACATCAATATGAAACAGTATGTATAATGATAAAGGGGTTCGGATTCAGAAATGTGCTGGCATTACATACATTTATTGCAATTTTTTCATTCCTATTTCAGGAAAACTATCATCTGCACAAACATACTTTTTATGTAATCAGAACATATAATTATTATGACACAATGTGGCACAAATATGGCCACTTTGCTGCTTCACTTATATTTAAAATGTTTTTTTTCTCTTATGTTACAGTGAAGAACAATTAGTGTCACAGATTTTTATTGGCAAATAAAGCATATTTATGCAAAAAGTGAACTTGTGTCATTGCCAAACTGTTTGTCTATGACTAGTTTATACAGTTTTGTTACTGCATACCATTACACTGAAACACACTTTGTCCCATTTTCACTACAATCCAGTGCAGCATTGAGTCTCCTGCACAAATAGACCAAAAAATAAACTGACTTCCAAAATGCGGTGCATCCAACTTAGGTTAATTATGTAAAAAGAGGGAATCAAAGCAACAAACTGAGAATAAACCAACTTTTCAAGCATTAAAAGAAGGTTATAAACATGAAATAATCAACATGACATGTCAAATTAACACAGGCCTTAATGCCCCAAAAACTAATGTGGCAGCCTCACACACAGCCCGATTAGACAAACAACATTAAACTGTTTTGTAGAAATTCATCTGTATTCATACTTACTTGCTTCCTGTTTTTCTCTGTTTTTTCTCCAACCCTTACCACCGTCCTCCTGATTTAAAAAGCTTTTATTTTACTAGATTTACATGCATGCAAAATATTCCACTGTCATTCCAAAAGGGGTCATGTAAACAGCACGCTCCTTTTGGATATTTTCTGAATTCGTCCTAATAAATACTGGAATGTTTTCCAACAAACATGCATTAAATTCCAATATTATTCAGGTTTTTGAGGCATTCTGTGACTTAACTGGACTTTTTACAACACAAAGTCTCTTAAACCAACCACACAATAGTTTGCAAGGCTGAGGTAGTGATACAAGGCAAGAAAGAAATGCTCACATTTCCTGTCAGCAGAAGACACACATGTAATTTTATTAGATAAAACTAAGATATCAACAGTTTTTTAAGTGTGCAAAAATACTGGAATGCAGACTGTTGTAGAAGAAATGAAAAATAGAGGTTGCATTTGCATGGTTGGTTAACCACTAGTGGGAAAAAAAAAATGTGTTAATTGAATATAAACGACCACATGACATTTTTGTTAGCCATATAAACTGCTAAAGTAGGAATATTTCTCAAGATAAAGTGTTTTGTGCATCTAAATGTAGTCAATGCTCAGTTAATCCCAATAACTCACATATGACGCCCTAGTGTTATATGCAAGGTTATAATAGTTTTGGATTTTTCATTATAGTTTAGTTTTATTTAGTTTTGACTTTTTTTCTCTAATTCAGTTAGTTTTAATTATTTTGTAGAGCAGGTTTGCTAGTTTTTATTAGTTTTTGTTATTTTCTAAATGCTTAGTTTTAGTTTAGTTTTTTTTAAATATCTTTTATCTTTTTTGCCATCGAATTCAAATAAATCCCAGACAGGACTCTGCTGCTTTCTCCCAACTTTAGTCTCCATGTTTCCAGGTAGAGTGGGGACCAGAAGATGACTCTAAACCACAAGTGACCACAAGTGACGGACCATTAAATATCTTATGGTGCCAGCAGCTAAAACTGCTTGAGGGAAATAAATCGATTTCATATCAATCCTACATTGACAAAGACGAAAACTAAGGGAATTTTATCCATAATTTTTATCCGTTTGTTAGTTTTGTAAGCACACAATACAATTTCAGTTAGTTATCATTTTTTTCTTTTAATTATAGTTTTTATTTATTTCAGTTAAGTTTAAGTTTTTACAATTCTAGTTCTTTTCGTTAGTTTTCGTTAACGATAATAACCTTGGTTATATGAAAAAAAATCATGTAAAAGTCTGTAAAATGGAAAAGTGTAAGTACTCTAGGGTTTATAATTATGTAACATTAGTAATCTGGAGCATGTGTTCTCGTTTTCAATAAAGACTTCATACACTAAGCTAAAGAAGTAAAGAAAATAAAACTTTAAAAGCACCTTCAACTAGCTTATACACTTCCCATAGTGCAAATATTTATGCATGAACTTAAGTCTAATCTTTTTGCAGCTGTTACCGGATGGCCTTCATTGCTCAACTGAAAGGAAAAGGAGGCAGTAAATGCAGCCTCTCTGCAGGAGGGAAGCCTGTCACAGGACCGGAGTGAGCAGGAGCCACTGATCCATTTAACTGAACATGTTCACTGGACCTGACAGCGCACCCACCCAGACACACTGCATCAAAATCCTCTTCCTCTTCTTGACTCCACTGGGAGTGATACAGTAACCCATGATAACCCTGGCCAACTCAGAGAAGAGACTCACACATGTGTATGAAGGAGAAAAACTCTGCACAGAGGAACGAGCAATTTACAGGATGATCCAACACACTGGCATTAAGCTTCATTATTATCGCTCAAATGCTGCGACTGACTCTTTGAAATGCTGCTATTTAATAAAAAGGTACAATATGTAACTGATAATCTTAGCTAGTGCTTCATACTGTTGCTGCTGAGGAACTAGTGCATGTATGTTTACATTGTTTACACCAGTGGTTCCCAACCTTTTTTGGCTCGTGACCCCATTTTAAAATCACAAATTTCTAGCGACCCCAGACATTCAAAATGGAGGCATTTTTTGCTAAAATAATTTTGTTTTTGATCATGTAATAGTTTGCTATACTATGTTACAAATAAACATTAATTTTGACGACATTTAGTCTATATAATGTATATTATTATGGGCGGAGGCAGAAAAGCCAGGTGTAGATTACCGCACAAAGTGAGAATTTTATTTTCCTTGGTCAGGATATGTACAGTCAGTCCATCTTGTATTTACAGGGCTGACAATTAATACTGAACAAACAAAACAAACAACTCCAACTATGAATTATGAAAGAGCTTCAGCATCTTAAACCGACCACAATGAACATTTGACAGATAAACAGAACCACAGTGCTTCAGTTTCAGCTTCAGAGTTTGTCATGTCTTTTATGTATTGTGATTATCTCTGTCAACTCACCATATACTTTTTATTAGTAATTTTTTTTGTGTGCTTTTCTGTAAATTACTATAAATTTCAGGTGACTCCATTTGAATTCCAGGCGACCCCACATGGGGTCCCGACCCCAAGGTTGAAAAATACTGGTTTACACCGTTACATTTGCACATTTTTATACTACTTTTATATTTTTACAATCTTACCCTTTCATACAGTCTTTAATTTGCACATATTTTCGATTGCACACAATTTTACAGGGTGGGGAAGCAAAATTTACAATGAACATTTAGTTGTTTTTTCTCAGCAGGAACTACGTCAATTGTTTTGAAACCAAACATATATTGATGTCATAATCATACCTAACACTATTATCCATACCTTTTCACAAACTTTTGCCCATATGAGTAATCAGGAAAGCAAACGTCAAAGAGTGTGTGATTTGCTGAATGCACTCGTCACACCAAAGGAGATTTCAAAAATAGTTGGAGTGTCCATAAAGACTGTTTATAATGGAAAGAAGAGGATGACTATGAGCAAAACTATTACGAGAAAGTCTGGAAGATACTATTAAAGAAGAATGGGAGAAGTTGTCACTCCAATATCTGAGGAACACTTGCGCAAGTTTCAGGAAGCGTGTGAAGGCAGTTATTGAGAAAGGAGGACACATAGAATAAAAACATTTTCTATTATGTACATTTTCTTGTGGCAAATAAATTCTCATGACTTTCAGTAAACTAACTGGTCATACACTGTCTTTCAATCCCTGCCTCAAAATATTATAAATTTTGCTTCCCCACCCTGTATATATTTTTTAATACATGTCTGTATCTTCATGTTGTTATTTAGATGTAAGTGCACTGTTGCTGACAGAGACCACCTGCAATTTTGTTGGTGTAATGACAATAAATCCTATTCTATTCTATTCTATTCTAGCCTATGCTATGCTATTCTATTCTATTCTATTCTAGCCTATGATATGCTATTCTATTTTATTCTATTCTATTCTATTCTACAGTCTGATATCATGGATAGTGAAAGCTAATGTCATCAAAACAGAACAGACTGTAACACAAACTTCATGTAGCCATACAAACATGCACTAATCTTACACCCTGAACCTTTAAAAAGAACTCAGAGTAAAGTAAAGGCATAAAGAATACCGAGCTATTATTACAAGAACACACACTTATCTTCCGATGGCATATTAGGGTCAGTTGAGATAAAATAAAAACATCTCTGAGCAGAAGGAAGTGGGTGATGTTAAGAAAAAAATAATTGATGATTGATATATAATTATATAATATAATAATTGATAAATAATTGATTAAAGTCTCAAATTTATATGAAAAAAAACTTGAAAAATAAATGAATAAGGTGGTAAGTTTATGAGAAAAAAAAAAAACATTTAAGTAAGAAAAATCTAAATATTTTTAATAAATTTGTAAGAAAATCACAAAATCTCTCAAGACCAACAACACAACCCAGTCGGTCAAAACACACTGATTAACTGCATCATTTATGAGGTTTTCTGCTTTTTTCATAAATTCACGGCTTTTTTCAGATATATTTACAACTTACATTTTTTTCCTCACAATTTTCACACTTTCTTCATTTGTCCTTCCTCCCACTCAAAAGATTCATTATATTAAAAGTGGCCCTCATATACTGTACATACACATCCCACCCACTCGGAGATTCCCTTAGAACTGTGTTCTGCAGGGTACAGAAGCACATCACATCGATCACTGTATCATAAATACTGCATGTCACGTAAAATATGTATGTGGAAAATATCAAAAACTATTTCGTAGCAGCACAAAGCTTAAGCACATACACACAATAACCACAAACATTCCTGGCTGGGTTTTTACCTTTTTTCAGAGTGAATCAATGTGACCCCGTTAACCCTTTTGAGTGGATCTGTATTGGTTTAATCATCTCATATGGGCTCAGGTTTTCTCTCCTGGTAAAAAAACATTCACAACACCGAGGCCTGCTGGTCAGCCAGCTGTTGACAAATCCCCCATCCTGGCTGATGCTGTGCCGAGCTGGCACATACACAGTCATGGCAACAGATCCATCAAGTAGGTCTGTTCAGTTAATAAAGTAGGCTTATATCTCATGCACAGCAGAAAAACTCGACTTTTACTATTCATGTGCATGTGTTTGAGTAAAACCAGCATTTCTGGTTTAGTCTCGAAATCTCATTTCAACATAGCTTCCTAATTCCATAAAAAATATTGTATTTTCATGCATTCATTCGCAGAAAATGACAAAAATGTTGAGTGTTTCCAAATATTAAAAAACAACGACAAAATGCTAATGCTTTAACTCACCTTATATCATATGCATTTAATTGCATAAAGGATCATAGATGCATAAACTAAAAATTAAACTTTATGTAGTATTTCTAATTCCATAATACAATATTGAAAAAAATAACTGAAAAGTATCATTAAAATGCTTAGAATGAAAAATTAAATTATGTCACAGATGTCAATGCATTGGATTGTAGAGATATGAAGTGAATTTATTTACACCAATGGATCAGAGGATTTATGTGACCTTAAGTCACTGTTTTTTTCTGTCTTTGAATAGACATACATTACATATTCATAGTAATCTTCATACTTGAACATGTGATTAAAATCATGTCCAGAGGCTTCTGTGTAAGAAGCTTCACCTACATCACAGACCCCTGGAACTGGCTGGATATGATCATCATCATCACACGGTAACAAACAACCACACGCATGATACACGTCCATTTAAAGGTGCTCTATGTAATATTTCTACTTTCAACTATTAGAACATAAGATGCGCGTACTTGAAAACCCTCGACCTTCTGTCCACACCAAAGTTTTTGCACATACAGAAGGATGGACGATGTGCCAGACACCCCCACCCCCATCCCTCATGGACCTCAGTCCGTCCTCAATCTGGACCAGTACATAATTCTACAAGTAACAGGACAGACCTGGCTGGGTATCATGGCCAGTTTCCTTAATCAGTTCCATTTTGATACATAAGGCTCTGAATCAGTTAATCACAATTTGATTTGATTGATTCGATTTAGTATTAATTGACTGATTCAGATTAATTTGGTGATACCAAAGTACAATTTTGAGCTGTAACCTGATTATTTGACTACCGCAGCCATGCAATACATCAATACTGGTATCAATATTGACATTAGAAAAGGAATAAATGTCAAATTTCAGCGGTAAATAGCTGAATCTGCTGTTAAATAATGGACATGACAGAAACATTGTTTCTACAGTGGATCAGAATGGACTTCTTCATCATCTTTATTCAGTTTTACAGCTGGTTTTGGCCCTCCTGAAACATAACGTTGAAATGGCAGTGTTTTTACACAGGTGAGTTGAACTATGAGGTTTATGAAAGTATAAAGTTATTATGTGATGTCATTATCTTTGCTAAGTTGGCCATTTGTTGATCCACAGCTCAGACTAAACTGTGACAGTTCTGACCTTGTTTGGACGATTCTAAATAGACCTTTAGTTCAACTACTGACAGTAACTGTACAGAAAACAGAGGTGATATTTGTGGTTTTACTGTTTTCTGTGTAAAAACAGAGCTAAGCTAACGGAGCTATAATGTAAACTATCAGCTGATGAAGAACGTGAAGACAAAGTGTTATTGTGACCAACTGTCAAAATATGGGGCTATTCATTCATTCATTTATTATCTGAACCCGCTTTATCCTCACTAGGGTCACGGGGGTCAATGGAGCCTATCTCAGCCACTTATGGGTGAAGGTGGGGTACACCCTGGACATGTCTCCAGTTCATCGCAGGGCTGACATATAGAGAAAAACAACCAACCCCCCTCATATTCACACCTATGGGCAGAGAGTGAATATGGGGTTATGAGTTAATGAAAGAAAACACCCATTATAACTTTTCTCACAAACAAACAAAAAATGGAAATAACTAGGGATGCACCAATCCGACACCAGTATCAGGCATCAGCTCCGATACTTAGTGTGTGTACTCGTATTCGTACTCGTAAAAGATATCCGATAAAAATGCACTGATACCTTACAACTGTGTGACATTCACAGTTCACTGCAGCAGGTACGCAGTGGTGGAATAATGTGTGGAGAGTGTGAAGAGTGTGGAGATTTTTCAAAATAAATAACAGTGATTAAAGTCACGCTGACTGCAAGTAACGTTAAAGACACAGATGGATGCGGACAGAGCATTCTGTCCATCCTCTGCGTACATTCCATCCATTTTCCAGGTGCTGGCGGATGTGTACCCAGACGGTGAACACCAGTGGGAACCGTGGAGGTAGAAGATCTGTTCAAAGAGCGACTGTGTGAGTTAGAGAAAAACTACTGACAGATTTATGATAACTACCCAGGGCTGGGCCGGTTTCCATTCTACTTATAATGCTATGGAGGTATGGAGCGGTGCAGAATGCCACTAGCGGAAGTGAAAACGAAACTTATCGCTCATTTCTCTTTTCTCTTTCTGCTGAAGCTAAGCTTTTAAACCTTACCAGCAAAAACGCTGCAATATTAGTATCACATTAGTGTTGCCTCTGTCGTCTCCATGTTTGTTATTACTGACTTTCTTCTTCTTCTTCTCAAAAAAACTTTACTCTTCTTCCTGGCATTTGTCTGGTATGGTTAATTCAGAGCAGCGCCCCCTGGTGGATTAATTGAGAAATGCTCATTCCAATACATTAAATGTCAGTAGCAGCACTTTTTTTCCAGTCAGACTAATGACAACGACAATAAAGCGCATTTACAAAAGGAACTAAGAATTGGAATGGGATTATTAAGTACTCGTATCGGTACTCAGTATCGGCAAGTACCCAAATGTAAGTACTCATACTCGGTCTGGAAAAAAGTGGTATCGGTGCATCCCTACAAGTAACAGTAAATTCCAATCCTAATATTCATGATAGGAAAGTACTCTACCCTGTTGACTTATTGTAAAGAAAGAATGCTCTACTATTAGTGTCCTCCAGTCATGACTGACTTGAGACAACAAGCATTTCACTAATAAAGTGGTTTCACGGCAGGATGTACGACACTGAAATATAAGATGCACTGATAAAGAACACGGTGTTCTTCCTGCAGGCCCAACATCATCTAACACGATCGATTAAACACTTAAGAAAAAAAAGACGTAATCATAAAAGCGGATCAAGAGCATGAAGATAAGGTTATATGCTGAGAGGAAACACAGAGCGAATTAAACTCTCTTGGTGAATTTGTGAATTCAGGGCATGACGCTGCCATAACACACTGTGTAGTTAGGATCGCCTCAAGGATTTAAATGTGACCTCTGTAGTTATGAGACAGCCCACTAACCACAGACCACACACATACTCTGGTTGGGATTCTATGAGCAGAAACTAATGTGACTCAGCGCTCTCAGGCCTTTTTGACGAAGATGGGAATGGAAATATCCTGTCAATACCCATGCTTTATCATATTTGTGAGTGTCCAGCCATATATAGTACAGCGCAGGTCTCAGGAGGTATACAAGAGGCAGCTTTAACTAAAATGCAAATGAAGTAATTCCATACTTCCCTTTGCTGCATGAGGAATAGTCAAATATTTCACCAAGTTTGCATTTTTTTCATATACTGCCATTTTTTTTTGCTCTCACATACAAACTGCCCAGTTTATAGAAGCCAAGCAACAACTTACCTTTTCCAGCCTCACACTAGATTATGTTCATGATACAGCCTTTACATTTCAACACTTAAGTGCTGCCTTGGCACGAGGCTAATTCTGAACACTTAAAGATGAGATGTGATATCAATATTGCAACAGATGCTCTTAGATCTGGTTGCGATTCCCATCTCAGTTGTCTACTAGAGGGAAGATGACGGTGTCAGACAAAGCAAACATTGACTGGGCAAACACTAAAAACCTGTTATTAAGCAAGTGCTGCCTCTATGTAATATGAAGCTGTATCTGAGAGTTCAGTTTACTGTTTAGACACTAGTGGCTTTTCCATTGGACATCTGTGCAAAACTTTACCAATATTTACTAAATGTCGAAAAAACAGAAGTGCGTAATGTTGTTTTTTCCATTAAATCACAAAGGCGATGATGTTTATTTATTATCACGAAATGACACGAGAGGTCATTCCATAAACATGGCATTGAACGTAAATATGGTGTTGATTTACAGATATATTCATTATTATTACACATTACCCCTCTATCTTGTACTAAATTAAAAAATTAATCTGTTTCCTGCTGTGTTCACACATACCGCGACCATGTTTCTATTAAAACTCTCCTTCTTCACCTGTAACGACCGTCAACATCCATTGTTTTTAATTCATGTGACTCCAGTTGCAGAAAAAGGTCTTTCCTTTAAAGTTTTGCGTGATACACCAATTGCGCTATGCCCAAAAAACCACTTCTTGCCAGCGCAAAAACCTCTCATCAAAAAATGAGAATTTTTGCAAAATTGTCGTTTTACTATTAGATAAATTTTTATGCGCAAGTTATATTCGCAAAATTTGAGGGTCAATGGAAAAGCAGCTTGTGTCTACCGTATACTGACAATAGTCACTTTTCCATTGGACATCTGCACAAAACTTTACCAATATTTACGCAATGTCGAAAAAATATTGCTGTGTAATGTTAGTTTTTCTATTAAATCACAAATGCAATGATTTGTTTATTTATTATCGCAAGACGACACGAGAAGTCATTCTATAAACATGGTGATAAATGTAAATATGGTGTTGATTTACAGATATATTCATTATTATTATAGATTACCCTTCTATCCTAAATGTTTCAGTTTCCTGGTGTGTCCATATTTCTTTTCAAACTCTTCTTCTTCACTTGTTGTAACATCCATTTTTTTAAATTCATGTGACTCTAGTTGCAGAAAAAGGTCTTTCCATTGCAGTTTTGCATGATATACCAATTGCGCTACGCCCCAAAAACCACCTCTTGCCAGCGCAAAAACTTTTCATTGAAAAATGAGAGATTTGGCAAAATTGCTGTTTTTCCATTAGATAAATTTTCATGCACAGATTATATTCGTCCAATTTGAGGGTCAATGGAAAAGCAACTGTGTCCACAGTATGCTGTCAGTTTTAACTACTACCTTTACTCAGACATGTAGTGGAATAAAGATATATAAAAAAAACATTAATATTGGAGCACAGAGTCTGGTGACTTTCTGTGAGGACTAATACAGGACACGCTGCTTTATAGGACTGGGAATTGTTTAAAAAATAATCACAATAAGTGCTCTCAGACATATTGGCTCCTTTAATGATACTGTTTTCGATACAAATTCCCCACTCTAAGGAATTAAGTCTTTAGTTTGGTTTTTCAGCACACTTGCATTATCATTATCTACTTAAATGTACCTATTTTCTACATCTGCTAAGACACGGGTGTCAAACTCATTTTAGTTCAGGGGCCACATTCAGCTAAATTTGATCTGCAGTGGGCCGAACCAGTAAAATAATAACGTAATAATATATAAATAGTGTCAACTCCAAACTTTTCTCTATGTTTTAGAGCAAAAAAAGTAAATTTACATTATGAAAAGGTTTACATCTACAAACAATCCTTTCAAACAATGTGAATAACATGAACAAACTGTAAAAAAAAAATGTATTTTTAACAATATTCTGCCTCAGTTTATCATTTACACATGTACATTATAACTTACAGATCACAGTGAATCTACGAATACACAAAACATTTAGTAACAGACAGAATCTTGTTAAAATTGTACGTACTGTTATGACCCTGGGTCATAATTTGTCTATTTATATGTATATGTATGTGTTTTCTGTTTAGTGTGTGTGTTCTCCCCCGTCCTGTAGGTGTGCTGTGCCCCTTTTGTTTCCGTTTGTTGCAGGTGGTTGATTGGTGGAGCATGATTGCCCGGCCCTTTAAAGATGGCCCTGGAGCTCCCATCCTGGCTCGCTCTTGCCTCCTGTCAGCTCCCAACCCTGTGTTCGTGTGTGTGACTGTCAGTCTTCAATCCTGGAAAAATCTGATTGTTTGTAGTTGTAAATAGTTTTGTTAAATTGAACCTTTTTCTGGTAGGGGAGGTCGGCTCTTTTGTTTTCACCTTTTCTCCTGTTTTTGTTAGGTAGTTAGGTAAGTTTTCTGTATTTTATTTCCTGCATTTATTTTGGTTAGGTAAGTTAGTAAATTGTAAAAGAAGATATTTTGTTTGTTGTTTTAGCCGCTCCCTCCCCTAACCCTTCCTTAGTTGAACAAGATACTGATAATAAATATTGTGAATCTTAGTTTTTGACTGACGTGTGTGCTTGGGAGCTGGGAGGGGACAAAAGTTGAGCCTACTATGTTCGCCCTGGTGAACCCCTAGGCCGGGGCGTAACATAATTTGGGGGCTCGTCCGATTTTTTCCCGCGTGTTTTTTTGAGCGTGTGATTTTTTTTCCGGTAAGTTTTGGTGAGTATTTTGTACATATTTCTGGTCTGTGGTTTTTCTGTCTGTAAAATGGATTTTGATTTGGAGGCGTTTGCTGCGTGTCCTACACTGGAGCGATTAGACACCTGTAGGAAAGTGGATTTAATGCTGGTTGCCACTCGTTTTGGTGTGCCGCTTCCTACTACTATTAGGAAGGAGGAGCTGAAGGAGCTCCTCATTGAGAAGCTTGGGGAGAGGGGGGTGTTGACAGCAGGAGCTGGTGACGTGGAGGAGGAGCTCCGTGACCCTCAGCCGTCTGTACCCACCGCATCAGCGGAACCTCCGGTTGTGCAGAGGATGTCGGCGGAAGAACTCCGACTGACTCTGCGCATAAAGGAGATAGAGGTAAGACACAAAGAGCTGGAGGTGGAGGCCATGCTCCTCAGGGTGAAAGCCCTGGAGCTGGAACGTCAGCCTGTTACTCCCCACTCACCTGTCCAACACACAGCCCCACACTCTCCCCGTGACAGCTTCGATGTGAGCCGGCATATAGCTCTGGTGCCTCCGTTCAGAGAGGCGGAGGTGGATTGTTATTTCAGTGCTTTTGAGCGCATAGCAGGCACCCTGAACTGGCCAAAGGATGTTTGGTCTCTGCTGCTCCAGTGTAAGTTGACCGGTAAGGCGCAAGAGGTGTGTTCCTCACTAACAGTTGAACAGAGTTTGGATTATGAGGTTGTTAAAGCCACTGTTCTCCATGCTTATGAGTTGGTGCCGGAGGCTTACCGGCAAAAATTTAGAAAGTGTGTAAAAACCCCTGACCAGACATATGTGGAGTTTGCGCGGGAGAAAGGTGTTTTGTTTGACAAATGGTGTCACTCCAGTAAAGTGAATGATTTTGCGCAGCTGCGAGAACTCGTCCTTTTAGAGGAATTTAAACAGTGTTTGCCGGAGCGCATAGTGGTATATTTAAATGAGCAGAAAGTTGGGTCACTTTCTGAAGCTGCTGTTCTCGCAGATGAGTTCGCTTTGACCCACAAAAGTGTCTTTATGACTCCGGTGCGCCATGAGGCTTCTGATGGTGAACGGGTGCGTTCTCCTAAGAACGCCCGGCGTACGTTTTTGGCTGAGGGTGGTGAGAGCCGGGAGTGTTTTTACTGTCGGCAGCCAGGCCACCTCATTGCGGTTTGTCCGGTTTTAAAGAAAAAAGAGCAAACCAAAACCAAAAATCCCTCGGCTGTAGGTTTAATACAGTGCAAATCTGCGTCTCCTTCAGAACCGGTAAAATGTGAAAAGCCTGATGTGGATGAGGAGTTTCGCCCTTTTATTTCACATGGTTTTTTGTCGTTGGGTGAGGGGGACAAGGTTCCCATCACCATTTTAAGAGATACCGGTGCGAAGTATTCTGTGGTCCGTCGAGGCGTGGTGCCGTTCTCAGATAAATCCTACTGTGGCTCTGACTTGTTGGTGTGGGGAATAAAACTGAGTGTGTTACGCATGCCGCTGCACTCTGTTGTACTCACCTGTCCGCTGGTCTCTGGTACCGTGCGCGTTGGCGTCCGTGATCAGCTGCCCGTGGCAGGGGTTGATCTGATCCTCGGAAATGATTTGGCCGGTCAGAAAGTTTTTCCTGCCGTACCCGAAGTAACCGACTGCCCCGTTGCTGACGAGGGTAACTCCACTGCCGTCGGTGATCCAACCATTTTTCCGGTGTGCGCCGTAACGCGTGCCCAGGCTCGCCGGCTGGGTGATCTGCCGGATCTGTCAGACTCCTTTTTGTGCGCGCCGCGTGAATCGAGCAGCCCTCCTTCTGAGTTGAATAAAACTATTTGTATCGATGTAAAACCAGATGTAGATAACTTGCATGTAAATGTCAAATTCTGTCGTTCTTGTTCTGTGTGCCAAGTGTGTGAGAAGCATAACCAGGCCATTCCCCCAGCTCCTTTACATCCGGTCCCAGTTACTGGTGAACCATTTGAGCTGGGCCATGTCAGTTCATTCAGACAGCGGTTACTCACTGCTTGTGAGACGGCCCATCAGTCTCTCTCTGCTGCCAAACCTATGTTGAAACAGCATTGTAAGAGTGCGCGTAAGCGCCTGTTTCAGCCAGGTGATCTGTTTCTTGTTTTATTTATTGTTGGTTTAAGTTTTTACACAAGGTTTTCTGGTCCTTATGAGGAGTGTAAAGTGAGTGACACCAATTATATTATTGAAAAACCAGATAGCAGGAAAAAGTGTGTTTTCCAGGTGAATATGTTGAGGTCTTATGTTGCAGATGGCGCAGATGGGACAGCCATGGCCCCGTTGTCCTGCGTCACCCCTGTTCAGAGGGTGTCCACCCCGTCTTATAGTCCTGAGGAGGACTGTTTGAGTGGACAGTGTGTTTCAGTTCCGTGTGCCCAGTTGAAAAACTCAAAAACACCGAGTGGAGTTTCTCATAGGTTAGAGGGGGCTGCATTACTTTTCCACCCAGCCAAAGGTATCCAAGGAAAAGCCGTTGCCACCTATCTGAGGAGCCGGGTGCGGCTGCGGCAGATGCGCCGCCTGGTGGCGAAAGTGCAATCGGTCATAGACTTCAACAGCTGTACCTTTTGGCCAACTTAGTCAGCTCCTCCCTTTAATTTGATTAGTTCCCTGTTTGTTAGGACTTATTTGAATCCATGGAAGCCCTTTTCTGTTCTGGGTTTTAGGTTTTAAACATTTCCTGAGGGGCGGAAATGTTTAAACTTAGGTGGGGGGGTGTTATGACCCTGGGTCATAATTTGTCTATTTATATGTATATGTATGTGTTTTCTGTTTAGTGTGTGTGTTCTCCCCCGTCCTGTAGGTGTGCTGTGCCCCTTTTGTTTCCGTTTGTTGCAGGTGGTTGATTGGTGGAGCATGATTGCCCGGCCCTTTAAAGATGGCCCTGGAGCTCCCATCCTGGCTCGCTCTTGCCTCCTGTCAGCTCCCAACCCTGTGTTCGTGTGTGTGACCGTCAGTCTTCAATCCTGGAAAAATCTGATTGTTTGTAGTTGTAAATAGTTTTGTTAAATTGAACCTTTTTCTGGTAGGGGAGGTCGGCTCTTTTGTTTTCACCTTTTCTCCTGTTTTTGTTAGGTAGTTAGGTAAGTTTTCTGTATTTTATTTCCTGCATTTATTTTGGTTAGGTAAGTTAGTAAATTGTAAAAGAAGATATTTTGTTTGTTGTTTTAGCCGCTCCCTCCCCTAACCCTTCCTTAGTTGAACAAGATACTGATAATAAATATTGTGAATCTTAGTTTTTGACTGACGTGTGTGCTTGGGAGCTGGGAGGGGACAAAAGTTGAGCCTATTATGTTCGCCCTGGTGAACCCCTAGGCCGGGGCGTAACAGTACTTCTCTTTAAGACATTTCAGGTTGTTCATATTTGTTCAGGTTATTCACATTTCTTTGCAAAATTATGTTTTGTTTTAATGTAAATACATGAAAATATTGACATTTACAAAGAGAAAAATCTGGAGTTGTCATTATTTATTTATTACCTCCGCCAGGAGGTACTGTGATCGCTGTGCTTTGTGTGCATGTGTGCATGTTTGTTTGTTGTTAGCAAGATAACTCAAAAAGTCATGGACGGATTTTCATGAAATTTTCAGGAAATGTTGATACTGGCACAAGGAAGAAATAATAAAATTTTCGTGGTGATTGGGGGGGGTGGGGGGGCAGAGCTCTCTTGGCGGAAGTCTGCGCTCTCCGAGTGCTTTTCTTGTTATGATAGTATTTTACTGGTTTGACCCACTTTAGATTGAATTGATCTGAATGTGGAACCTGAACTAAAAGGATTGTAAATATCTTAGTGTAATTTTTGCATTTCACAAATTCATCCCAAGGGCTGGACTGGACCCTTTGGCGGGCCGGATTTGGCCCCCGGACCGCATGTTTGACACCTGTGTGCTAAGATAATAATATTTAAAACCACATGCACTGATACTAGCTTTATTTACTACTTATAGCAACTGAAATCTGGTCTCAAACAATACATAATAATACCAATTTCCACAAACACATTCCCTGGTTCCATTAAATACTAATCTTTATTGGCCTAATAAAATGTCATTTGTTAGTTGTTGTTTTTTTCCACTAAAAACAATACTATCTTTTATTAGGCACATCTATTTTATGGCTCTTTCCACCACTGAACCCACACTGTAATAAGTCTACCCGGCTTTAAAGATTAGTTTACAGCTGTCTTATCTCTTGCTGGAGGTATGTCATAGCCTATTTATCCTATGATGGAGCTACAAGGTGCAGTAGATGTGTTCCACCTCCAGGAGATAAGGACATCTATGAAATACGTGTCAACAGAAGCCAGCTGCTCCACCTTAACCACTTTTACATTCAATACGTGCACCCCTGCTTTAATCAGAAACATAATGAGACGAATGTAAATCAGCTGATGGCTTTTGTTTACATTTCCATCCTCTGTCCAGGGAAGGACGCGCTTCCTTTGCTTCTGAGGATGCTGGTGCTTGTTTCCAGAAAAGATGGACGCATACAGGTTACTCACTCTGCGTAGCCGGTGGACCACGGTAAGCGTTTGGTCTCCTTCAGGATGAGGATCGGTCTGGCTATGTGATCCGCCGAGCACTCCACCTCGTCCGGGGACAGTCCCAGGAACTCCGGTCTGCTGTAGGGGTATTTCAGCGGCAGATCCGAGCCGCCTGGATGGTCTCCGTTGGAGCCACCGGCCATCATTCCTCCCATAAAATTAGCCACCGCCGATTTCACCCGCGTAAGCATGGTTTTTGCGGCAGCAGCGTGGGTCCGGCTGATGCGTTCGCTTGTCGGATCCGTCTACCCTCCCCGCCCCTCCCGCCCGGCAGCTCCCCGCACGGCGACGCAAAGACGCGGCGTAAAAGGCAGGCAGCGGCCGCGCTTACTCATCCAGCGCTCCGGTCGGTGAACGCGGAAATACAAGATACACACACACATTCACACACATTCACACACACACACACACACACACACACACACACATGCAGGCACACTGACTGGTCATGTGACAAACCGGTTGCTGCTGGTGGATTTGGACGCGCTGGCATCTCAGTGAGCAGCTTACTGTTGACAGTACTGGAGGTCAAAGGTGCGTAATCCTACAGTGACGATTAGGGCTTCCTCCACAGCAAGGTGCAGCAGTGTGCAACAAACACACACACAACACACACTAACATTGTAATGCGGATTAACTCATGTGCATCAGCCTCTTTCCAAAAATGTACAAAAAAACCTGCTGTAAAATCATAATACTAGAAGCACTCGGAGAGCGCAGACCTCCGCCAAGGCTGATCAGTGGCCCCCCCTGTGGGGCCCCCCCCCACGCCAAGGAGGTTATGTTTTTGCCAGGGTTTGTTTGTTTGTTTGTTTGTCTGTCTGTTTGTCTGTCCGTTAGTGTGCAACATAACTCAAAAAGTTATGGACAGATTTGGATGAAATGTTCAGGGTTTGTTGGAAATGGGCCCCCCCACCCCCAATCACCACCAGAATTTAATCATTTCTTCCTTATCCCATTTCCAACAAACCCTGAAAATTTCATCCAAATCTGTCCATAACTTTTTGAGTTATGTTGCACACTAACGGACAGACAAACAAACAAACAAACCCTGGCAAAAACATAACCTCCTTGGCGGAGGTAATAACCAGGTTTTTCTCTTCAACTACAGCATGGGTGTCAAACTCATTTTAGTTCAGGGGCCAAATTCAGCCAAAGTTGGTCTGCAGTGGGCCGGACCAGTCAAATAATAACAGAATTCTATAGAAACTAGAAGCACTCGGAGAGCGCAGACCTCCGCCAAGGCTGATCAGTGGCCCCCTCCGTGGGCCCCCCCACCCCCGATCACCACCAAAATTTAATCATTTCTTCCTTATCCCATTTCCAACAAACCCTGAAAATTTCATCCAAATCTGTCTGTAACTTTTTGAGTTATGTTGCACACTAACGGACAGACAAACAAACAAACAAACAAACAGACAAACAAACCCTGGCAAAAACATAACCTCCTTGGCGGAGGTAATAATGTCAACTCCAAACTTTCCTTACATGATGAAAAAGTTTACATCTACAAACTGCCCTTTAAAACAATGTGAAGAACATGAACAACCTACAATTTAAGAAAAATCAGTGCAATTTGAACAATACTCTGTCTCAGTTTATCATTGACGTCATGTTCAGTACAACTTACAGATCACAGTGGATCTACAAATACACTACATATTCAGTAACAAGCAAAATATTAGTAAAAGTACACTTACATTTCTTCAGACATTTCAGGTTTTTCAGATTTGTTCAGAATATTTACGTTTTCTGTGAAATTATAGAGTTTATTTTAGTGTAAATGCAGGAAAATGACCTGAAAATATTGACATTTACAAAAAGAAAAAATTGGAGTTTTAAGAATTTCTAGGTTATTATGATCATGTTTTTCCCGGTCTGTATGTGGAACCTGAACCCCAATTTTCTGTGATCATCTTCAGTGTAATTTTGGCATTTTCACAAATTCATCCTGCGGGCCAGATTGGAACCTTTGGCCCCGGGGCCGCATGTTTGACACCCCTGAACTACAGGGTGGGGAAGCAAAATTTACAATGAACATTTAGTTGTTTTTTCTCAGCAGGCACTACGTCAATTGTTTTGAAACCAAACATATATTGATGTCATAATCATACCTAACACTATTATCCATACCTTTTCAGAAACTTTTGCCCATATGAGTAATCAGGAAAGCAAACGTCAAAGAGTGTGTGATTTGCTGAATGCACTCGTCACACCAAAGGAGATTTCAAAAATAGTTGGAGTGTCCATAAAGACTGTTTATAATGGAAAGAAGAGAATGACTATGAGCAAAACTATTACGAGAAAGTCTGGAAGATACTATTAAAGAAGAATGGGAGAAGTTGTCACCCCAATATTTGAGGAACACTTGCGCAAGTTTCAGGAAGCGTGTGAAGGCAGTTATTGAGAAAGAAGGAGGACACATAGAATAAAAACATTTTCTATTATGTCAGTTTTCTTGTGGCAAATAAATTCTCATGACTTTCACTAAACTAATTGGTCATACACTGTCTTTCAATCCCTGCCTCAAAATATTGTAAATTTTGCTTCCCCACCCTGTATAAATAAGAATAAAAAGAGGAATGTGTCTGAAAACAAAATGTATTCCAATTTTATAGGCAACAGTGTGTCACTGTACTAACTCTAACACTAAAATAAGGGGAAAAAAACTGGCAAAAATCACAAAAACAGAATATTTCATGAACTTAAATGCACAAAGCAATAACTAACCTAACTTAAAAATCAATAACCTAATCAAAATAACAACTATAGAAAAATGTCGGCCTACCCCTTATTTTAGAAGAATACTTGTGCATATCTGTACAATGCACTGTTATTGTTGTGACCAATTTAGAAGCACATCAAACCAACATAAAACATTTTCTATTATGTCAGTTTTCTTGTGGCAAATAAATTCTCATGACTTTCAATAAACTAATTGGTCATACAGTGTCTTTCAATCCCTGCCTCAAAATATTGTAAATTTTGCTTCCCCACCCTGTATTTCAGCTCTGCTCAAAACTATCAAACAGTTATCAATGAAATGAATCACATTTTCTTTTGTATTGTCCTCTGTATGATGAACTGAGAGCCTCTTTGTTTGATGATATGTGTATCCGAAATCCTGATTTGTTCTGGAGCACTGATGATGACAAGATGAAATCGTTGTTTACTTCTAATGTACATAAATTAGCATTATTTGTTTGTAAAGCCCGGAAAAAGCGGCAGATGTGTTTGTTTAAATAGGTCAGTATTTTGTTTTGTTCATATCTATTGTGCCTATTGTCTGGTGTTTGATATTTGATTTGTATTTTGGTGTCTTATAAGTCCATGTAAGGGCTGGGCATGTTCTTTATGCAAGACACAGTAATAAAAACATTCATTCATTCATTCATTCATTCATATCAAAAGTTCAGTAATCTAGATCACAGGTGTCAAACATGCACCTCGGGGGCCAAATCCGGCCCACCAAAAGGTCCAATCCGGCCCTGTAGGATGAATTTGTGAAATGCAAAAATTACACTGAAGATATAAACAATCAAGGATGTTAACCCTTTCATGCATAAGTCACTCCAGTGGACAGTTATTCTCCAGCTGTTCTCTTGTATATTAATGGGTTTTGTTGTTTTAGTTCCATATCAGCCAACACAGTGGACATTAACGCATCATCTCATATCCTGACATTCATACCATTACTATAACTTTGCTGTTCTTGATAAACCTGATCTGCACTAACATGTTTGAGTGTAAATCAGTTGTTATTTGTTAGACAAGAAGGTTGTTTTTTGCACATTATCTCGATGAAGTGAGTAAATAATAGCATTAGAATATGTTAAAATGTGAGACGACATCAGATTAGCAGCATTAAACATGTTTTTATTTCACTGTTTTCATATCCCTCTCTGATATTGGGTTTTAAACACATGTTTCTTTACTTCAAAAATTAAATGCATGGATATTTTTGTAACTCCATAGAAAAAAAAACAAAAAAAACTCGATCACATTGTTTTTTTCATGGCTAAGGAGGGATAAAAACACTCAAAAAATAAATCTTGACTCAGGTTCTCACAATTCATGCATGAAAGAGTTAAATCATGTGCATCAGCCTCTTTCCAAATATGTCCAAAGAAAACCTGCTGTAAAATCATAATATAATCAGGTTTTTCTGCTTAAATCTCTTCAACTATTTCAGCTCTGCTCAAAACTATCAAACGACTATCAAAAGTTTAGAAATCTAGATCACAGGTGTCAAACATGCGGTCCGGGGGCCAAATCCGGCCCGCCAAAAGGTCCAATCTGGCCCTGTAGGATGAATTTGTGAAATGCAAAAATTACACTAAGATTAGGCCTGTAACAGTACACAAAATTTTCAGTTCGGTACATTTTCGGTTTTCAAAGCCACAGTTCGTTTTTTTTCGGTTCGGTATGGAAAGAAAGAAAACCCCTCAAAATGTCTATTAATGCATTTATTAATTTTTTAAACATTTTCCCCCCAATTTTTGGAGACAATAGAATATTGAAAAACAGGAATAATATAATTCTGCCGCTACAAATCAAATAGAAAATAAAATAAATTATTAATATTACTAAATGTATTTTAAACATTAGTATTGCACTTTTCCCTGAAAGTTAGTTTCGAACAAACAAGAAAAATGTAATCACAGTTCTGTCAGTACACATTCTGCATAAAAATTAAAAAAAATTCCACATAAAGTGCAACATTAACAAGAGGACAAACTGGTATTCTGTTTAAACAAACTGAAGAGAAACTTTGACAACACAATGAACCAAATTATTTATTTTAGGACAGATAACAAACTGTTAGTGATATTGTTTTTTATTGAGGGGGGGATTGCTGGTGATTAGAATCTTGGAAATGTCAATAAGTAGCAATAACATTGATTTCATTGCAGTAATATTTTATATGTAGTGTCAAATTGACTCTTTTGGGATCCTCAAGCCAAAAATGTACACTAAAATACTGCAGTAAAATAATCCTTATTTTTCTGGTTAAATCTCTTGAATGACTTCAGCTCTGCTTAAAACTACCAAACAACTACCAAAAGTTCAATATACTATAGTGGGGCAGAGTTGGTTAATGTTTCATAGACAGAAGTATGTGGAACAGGTGATGTTACTGTTGTGGGATTGGAATGATAGTGTGCTGTCAAGGCTGTCACCCAGACTCTTAACCTGAGGGGAGGAAAAACTAAGGAGCTGTCGACTGTGAAGGAGAAACTGTCAACTTTGGATAGAGTGGATTTGGTTTCAGCGAGGAAAATTTTAGTTTTGTCACTGTTTAATTTTAGGAAGTTTGAGGTGAACCAGAGTTCATGGAAAATATGGCCAAGGAGCAGGAGGTAGGTTAGAATAGAAGGGGCCCCAGGACAGAACCCTGGGGCACACCTTTAGTGACTGGGGACTGAATCTGACCTTTTACATAATAAAAAATATTATACAGAAAAATATGTTAATATTATGGCAATTATTGTGTTCAAATAATCAGCTAATTTCAGTTCTTTAGTCAATTTGTTGTGGTATCATTATTAACATGTGCCATAATACTACTACTACTACTACTACTACTAACTACTACTACTACTACTACTACTACTACTAATAATAATAATAATAATAATAATAATAATAATAATAATAATTATTATTATTATTATTATTATTATTATTATTATTATTATTATTATTATTATTATTAATAATAATAATAATAATAATAATAATAATAATAATAATAATTATTATCATTATTATTATTATTATTATTATTATTATTATTATTAAAAGTTTCCCAACCAAGAGTGGGTAGTGTACCATTTATTAAATGCTAATAATAATAATAATAATAAAAAAGACTTTAAACATTTCTTCAGTCTTTCTGTAACATGCAGCACTTGGGTAGTGACACATAGATAGGTTAGAATAGAAGGGGCCCCAGGACAGAACCCTGGGGCACACCTTTAGTGACTGGGGACCGAATCTGACCTTTTACATAATAAAAAAAATTATATAGAAAACTATGTTAATATTATGGCGATTATTGCATTCAAATAATCAGCTAATTTCAGTTCTTTAGTCAATTTGTTGTGGTATCATTATTAACATGTGCCATACTACTACTACTACTGATAATAATAATAATAATAATAATAATAATAATAATAATAATAATAATAATAATAATTATTATTATTATTATTATTATTATTATTATTATTATTATTATTATTATTATTATTATTAAATAATAATAATAATAATAATAATTAAAATAATAATTAAAAGTTTCCCAACCAAGAGTGGGTAGTGTACCAGTTATTAAATAATAATAATAATAATAATTAAAAAAAAAAAAAAAAGACTTTAAATACTTCTTCAGACTTTCTGTAACATATGCAGCATTTGGGTAGTGACACATAGATCGACATCTCTATGAAGTAAAATAAAAAATCTCCTCCCACTACACTGAATAAGAATTAGTTGACTCCTGAAAAATAAGATGTTGACAATGCTTATTGTTCAGACTAATAAACTCACTGATTAATTATGCACATCTGTAATTTATAATATACAATATTATATAGTATATATAATGTAAGTGTCATGGTCTGTTATTTGCTGTTTTATTTTGTAAATCACCTCCTCATGTGTCCTTGTCCGTTTTCTTTCTGTCTTTATGTTTTTCTGTCATTTTCTCTTCCCATTTCCTCCTCACCTGCAGTTTTCCCTCCAGTCCTGGCCCCGCCCCCTACTCACCTGTTTCCTGTTCTGTAACCACACACTGTGTACACACCACTCACCTCTTCTCTGATCCTGAACAGTTCATCCGTCCACATGTTTCTTTTCTCCTTGTGTTCCTTCCTTGTTTTTGGACTCTTATTGTCAACATTTTTTCCTTGTAAGTTTTGTGTTTAGTTAATAAATTCCGTGGATTCTGTTGAAGTCTGCACCTGGGTCCTTCCCTTTTCTGACTCTGTGATGCATTGAAACGGTAGAAATCTAGTGTATAAATATTTAACCCTTTAAGATCTAGAACTTTTTTGGCATCCTCGAAATAAATTTTTCCCTACATTTCTTTAATGGTTTATTATTTATTATAATATTCTACACTTTGCATTTTGTGTTTTCCAGAAAATCATGTATTTTCTTATATGTAATTTACTAAGATGTTCATAAAAGCTGATGCAAAGACTTTTTCAGCATAATGCATTTCTAATGAACATAAAAAAAGTGTCTACAGTTGCTGGCATTTGTTAAACTACAAGGGATTTACTTGTGAAGTTGCAGAAGATGATGATGTTTTCATATTTACTATGGAGCATCTGAATGAATAAGACACATCTGATGACGCTGAGAAACTGAATTTTACCTGAATTATTTCAATGTATTGATAGGGATGGTGGTTCAAAAGTAAAACATTTAAAGATCATGGAACATTGTGGATCAGTTGATGCTTTTGGTTGCAGGTGGCGGTTTAGGTGATTGAGGATCTACTTATAGCAGCAAGTTGAGATAGGCAAAGTGTGAAGTATTGTTGAGTGCCACTTTTGTTAAAATCAGTTTTGCTGCTCCTCTCACCATCCTTCCTACAAAAGCTCAACATACAAGTGTGGTACCATGCAAGCAAAGATTAACCCATGAAAACCTAATGTTACTTTTTTGGTATTTCCCAAATGATTTTCTCTATATATTTAACATTTCCTAAGTGATATATCACAATTTATAATAAAATATTCCTCCGTATTTTGCTTTTTTCCAGCGAAAATCAAATATTTTCCAATATTTAATTCACTGACCATGTATATGTTCATAAAAGCTCAGATTGAAGGTCAGATTGAGGTTTTTTTTAATCAAAAACAGAAAAAATTGAAGAAAAAGTGAT
The DNA here is from genome assembly GCF_902148855.1 of Sphaeramia orbicularis. NCBI lineage: Eukaryota > Metazoa > Chordata > Actinopteri > Kurtiformes > Apogonidae > Sphaeramia > Sphaeramia orbicularis. The sequence goes on along the minus strand of NC_043962.1, from coordinate 45,103,060 downwards.
TTTTTCAGTAAAATCTATCATTAAATGAACATAAAACAAGCAAATGTTTATTTTTTAGCAACAAAGACAGAATGATATTCTGATAACACTTTGAAAGGAACCATTCTGCATGTGACTTTAGTTTTCATACTTTCTTAATTCTATACTTCTTAACCTTTTCATGTATGAATTATGAGAACCTTAGTCAAGATTTTTTCTTGAGTGTTTTTATTCCTCCTTATGCATGAAATAAACAATGCGATCAAGGTTTTTTTTTTTTTTTTTCATGAATTTACAAAATGTCCACTCAGCTATACCATGCATTTTATTCTTGAAGCAAAGAAACATATTTAAAATGGAATATCAGTAAGTCATATGGAAATAATGATATAACAAGAAAAGCACTCAGAGAGCGCAGACCTACGCCAAAACCGATCTGCTCCCCACCCCCGATCACCACCAAAATTTCATCATTTGTTCCTTGTGCCAATATCAACATTTCCTGAAAATTTCATGAAAATCCATTCATAACGTTTTGAGTTATCTTGCTAACAAACAAACACGCAAACAAACACGCATGCAAACACACAAAGCAAAGCGATCACAATACCTCCTGGTGGAGGTAAAAACATTTTTAATGCTGCTAATCTGATGTTTTCTCACAATTTAACGGACATAATATGCAAAAAAAAAAAAAAAAAAAAACCTTTTTGTTTAAAAAAAAAACAAAAAAAACTGTTAATTACAGTCTAACAATTAACAATGTATTTACATTCAAATATATTACTGTAGATCAGGTTTATCAAAAGCAGCAAAGTTACAGTAATGGTATGAATCGCAGTGTATGGGATGGCGCCAGTGTCTCTCCAGGTGTTTGTACTAATACTTAAAGGTTAACTGTGTATACTGTAGATGTGAACTAATGCTATGTAATGTGTGGGTGGAGCCTTAATTTCTTAAATGTTTCTAATTTTATGAATGCTGGCGCTTTAAATCTTACCCAGGGAAGACAGTTGAAAAATAGCTTTTTTTGGTAATACTGGCACATTTTCAGAAATGTTCATTAATGTGTACTGTCCCTGCTAAATAAACAAATAAATAAAATAATAAATAAATAAATATGCATCCACTGTGTCGGCTGATTATGCAACAAAAACAACAATACCCGTGAATATACGAGAAGAACAGCTGTGGAATTGCTGTCCGCTGGAGTAACCACTATGCATGAAAGGGTTAAATAACATTATATATTCAGAACTGTTAGTTGAAATGAGTACTTCTGAATTATAGTTGTTATGTAAAGGAGTGGTTCTTCCAATTCTCATATAAAGTCAGTTTTCCATAAATGGCACATAAAGGTTTCATTCATTAGAATAATTCAGCTAAAACCACAGTCACCGCAAAGGCACATCTGGTAAATTTAATAAAATAACCTGTTACATTATGTTGTTGCTCCAGTGTTGTTACAGTTTTAGGTTCTAGTTGGAGTTTGCTCTGGCCTGAGATTCAACAGAAACCTGACTGGCTGGGTACTGAGCCAACCCACCAGGATGTGTGTCTAGACGTCATGAACTCATGAACACAAACACAACACACCAGCATTTTGGAGGAGCAAACTTCACAAAATGACCTGTTATACAATACCACGGCAGACTATGCCAAGCCGCATCAGACTCCAGGCTTCATCTCTTCGTGGTCCCAAAATGTTAAAAGATTTATCATCCCGGTTTGAGAATGATTAAAAAAGCACTTGTAATGATAGAACAACTGTCAAATATTGGCACTATCAGCCTGGACTGGGATCTGATTCCAATCCACTCAGACCAGAGGTTTACTGGAAAAAAAAATTGTCGCCATTTAAAGAGTCTGTTTCTATTAACAGCCCTTTAGTCACATTCTGACTGAGTTTACACAGAGTTGGCAGACATCTCATCATTCTCCAGTGAAGGGCGCATGTTTAGTGTCATAATCCCAGCCTTATCTTATATAACGTTTTTTATACATCTGCTTGTCATATTTGTTATATTACTTTAATTCCTAACTGTTAAACCATTTCATCCTTTGTACCTTAAACTATTTATGACAATCTTTCTACTTCCTGATGGGTTGAAATTTAACAGAAGCACAGACAAATGAACCGGCCTGTCGCTGATCCCCAACCCACATCCTGCTTGAAATAAACCCTGTTACTTCCAGTGTTCAGACTAAACACAGTGTCATGAAACCTGCACTGCAGTCTGCAAATATGACTGTAGATCAGGGGTGTCAAACTCATTTTAGTTCAGGGGCCACATTCAGCCCGATTTGATCTCCAGTGGGCCGGACCAATAAATAATAACAGTGAAAAAAGTAAAATTATATTATGATCAGGTTTACGTCTACAAAGTTTCCTTAAAAATCTGAATAGTATGAACAATTTGAATTGTCTTAAGAAAAACAAATGCAATTTTAACAATATTCTGCCTCAGTTAATGAGTTTATCATTTACACATGTGCATTACAATCACACAAAACATTTAGTAACAGGCAGAATATTGGTAAAACTGCATTTACTTTTCTTAAGACATTTCTGTTTGTTCATATTTGTTCAGGTTATTCACTTTTTTTTTTTTTTGGTAATGTGAACATTTTCTTGTAATTTTACTTTTTTATACCAAAAAACAAAGGGAAAATTTGGGGTTGTCATTATTAATAGGTTATTATGATAATATTTTACTGGTTCTGATCCACTTAAAATTTAATTGGACTGTATGTGTCTGTATGTGGAACCTGAATTAAAATGATTTTGACACTGGGTTACAAAAAAATGTTTTTTGCAGGTTGTCTAGGTTTTTTCAACTGAATTAGGACCATTTTGCACCGCTAAATCCAAAAATGACATCTGTTTTTCTCAATCAGGTCAGGTTTTTTTGCTAATTTGATTTTGAAAAATTTGATCTTCTCACAACATTGATGACATTTTTGTGACTTTATCAGTTGATTTTTTATATAGTTCTCACCCAAAATAGGTTTTAAGAGAAAAAAAATCATTTTCTAACAGGATTCCTGTTAGGTACAATGGTGTATTCGCTGCAGATGTAGCAGAATACGCCAGGCTTATTTTTGCAAGATCTTCTAGTCGAAGCCATTTCATTCACCTGTAATATTAAAAATAAAACATTAATCATAAATTGGCAAAAGTAAAATCTTCAGAACTCGTTTATTGCAAGAAATATGAAAGAATTTTGTATCATATGATGTGAAAATGCCCATAAATGTAAGCAAAAATGTTAAAAAGCCAATATGTAGCATAGTTCAGAAAGTTGACCTGATTGAGCCATGTTAATGTGATTTTTGGATTCAGCACACCAAAATTATCCTAAATCAGCTCAAAAAACTTAAACAATAAATTTGTTGTTGACCAGTGTTATTAATATCTTCAGTGTAATTTTTGCAGTTTTTCACAAATTCATCCCGCAGGCTGGACTGGACCCTTAGGCAGGCCAGATTTGGCCCCCGGGCCGCATGTTTGACACCTGTGCTGTAGATCCACAGTGGAGCTGTTAACTGTTCCATACACTGCATGGCCACTGGACCATCTTTATCTGTGATCACAGGATGCATTCACTGTGGTGTTGTTTATGCCATGTTATGCCGTGTTTGTGCAATGTCACAAAAAAAGTCAAACTGTTTATTTCCATCCAGGCTTGCACAAATTTTTCTGCAAGATCTGGCACTGATAATACGAGAAGTTGCACCAAAGTGTAAAGTGTTCTCCAGTATTTCCCAAAGATTCCTAATGATGTTCAGGTCTGGATCAATCCAGAGTTGGTTCCAATGAGGACAATTTCTGTTTCGTCACTGTTTAATTTTACGAAGTTTGAAGTGAACCAGAGTTTATGGACAAAATTGTCAAGGAGCAGGAGGTAAGGCAGTGTTTTTCAACCTTGGGGTCGGGACCCCACATGGGGTCGACTGAAATTCAAATGGGGTCGCCTGAAATTTCTAGTAATTGATAAAAAAAAAAAAAAAATTACTAATAAAAAAAATATTTTTTTAATGATTCAATATGTTTTTCATTATAATTAAAACACCACACATTTTTCCTACTAAAAATCAAGTTCAAATAAAATGCAGAATATAATATCTGAGAGGGCATATCTTGATTGACCTGATCATGTGACCGCATGCGTTACTACGCTTCAACCTGCCCAGACACAGTCGCAGTCAGAAAACTGGGCCAAACAGAGAATAGAAAGATTTCTTCGCCTGCCTGGCCCCGCTAAGACATCTCAAAGAGAAAGATGTCTCCGTTTTGAATGCCTGGGGTCGCTAGAAATCTGTGATGTTAAAATGAGGTCACGAGCCAAAAAAAAGGTTGGGAACCACTGAGGTAGAGTATGAATAGAAGGGGCTCCAGGACAGAGCCCTGGGGCACACCTGTAGTAACTGGGGATCAGATCTGACAGATTCAAACTTTTACATATTTTAACCCACAAAAAGTGTTATTTTTGTGGCAGGTCCCAAATTATTTTTCCTCTCCATTTAACCTTTCTTTAAGTGCTTTATCATTTTTGATCATAATATTATTCTCTGTATTTTGTGTTTTTTCAGTGAAAATCAGGTATTTTCCTGTATTTAATTCACTGATCATGTAGATGTTCATAAAAACTGATATTAAAATTGAGGGTTATTATATCAGAAATAGATAAAACTGACAAAAAGTGACTTTTTCATCAAACTGTATCATTAACTGAACATATTACAACTGTCTCCATCCACTGTCATTGATCCAATTCCATGGGTTTTACTTGTGAATCAATTTTATAGGAGATGATGGTGTTTCCACGTTCACTACGGAGCCTCTGAACGTCCAAATGGGTCATGTCTGATGACCATGAACAGATGACAAACTGTATTTTACACCAATTTTTTACATGTATTGATAGGATTAGTGGATCAACAGTTATTAAACATTTCCATTCCACATTTTAGATCAGTCAGTACTTTTGGTTGCTGGAGTCTGGTGCTTTATGGGTTTAAAAAAATGTTACATAAAACTGTTAATATTATTGGCATTATTGAAGTCAAATAATCAGCCAATTTCAGTTCTTTAGTCAGTTAGTTGTGGTATCTGGTATTGATAATGCAACACGTTGGACTGATGTTTAAAGTGTTCTCTAATACTTCCCAAAGATTCCTAATGGTGCTCAGGTCTGGATGAAAATGACATGTCACAGTCCCTGAACCAGTCTTTCAGATGTCGGATGAGCTAGATCAGGGGTGTCAAACTCATTTTAGTCCAGGGGCCACGTTCACTTTAATCTGCAGTGAGCCGAACCAGTAAAATAATAACATAATAATATATAAATAATGTCACCTCCAAACTTTTCTCTATGTTTTAGACCGAAAAAAGTAAATTTACATTATGAAAAGGTTTACATCTACAAACTATCCTTTCAAAAGATGTGAATAACATGAACAAACTGAAAAAAATAAGTGTAATTTTAACAATATTCTGCCTCAGTTTATCATTTACACATGTACATTTTAACTTACAGATCACAGTGGATCTACAAACACACAAAACATTTAATAACAGGCAGAATATTATATTTTAAATTGTACTTATTTATTTTTATTTATTTATTGTACTTATTTTTATTTATTGTACTTATTTCTCTTAAGACATTTCAGGTTGTTCATATTTGTTCAGCTTATTCACATTTTTTGAAAAACTATGCTTTGTTTTAGTGTAAATACATGAAAATATTTACATTTACAAAGAGAAAAATGTGGAGTTGTCAATATTTATATGTCATTATGGTAGTATTTTACTGGTTTGACCCACTTTAGGTTGAATTGGTCTGAATGTGGAACCTGAACTAAAAGGATTGTTAATATCTTCAGTGTAATTTTTGCATTTCACAAATTCATCCCAAGGGCCGGACTGGACACTTTGGCGGGCCGGATTTGGCCCCTGGGCCGCATGTTTGACACCTGTGAGCTAGATGACTCCTGTCCTGGTCCAGTCTATGAAACTGATGGTCGTTTCAGAAATAAAAAGCTATTCACTGCATCAGTTCAGATCAAATAACATGTTTCTAGCTGAAATATATTAACCAGTACCTTTCTGCTTTGTTCAATCATGTGAGGACTTTTTTGTTTGCTTAAGCTGTACAAATACCATGCTAATCCGCAAGACATAGACCTACTGAACACCAGCATGTTTACATACCTGCCGACTTGACTTTAACATTTACGTTTCACCCCCGCAGTGTCAAAGTATCGTCCCCTAAAGCTGACAGCACAGCTACGCTAAACAATGTAAAGTATGTGACTCTGAACACAACACGGCACATTTAAAGCACCTAATTTATATTCAAGAGTATCTTTGGTCTTTATAATCATATTATGAGCCCTCTCATTATACAGACTGTCTCCAGTGAGAATGAATGAACTCCAGTGAAAGTAGAGTTGCCAAATTGGCAGACAGTACCTGATCAATAATTCATAAGTTTGCCAGCGAAAAGCTCTACTGACCTAATTACAGACAACAAGCCAGTCTGGAAGCTGGGATGCAGGACCTGTTTCACTGTTTTTCTCAGACTGGAAATACAACCACATCTAAAATTTAGATTTTCACTTTTTTTTTTTTTTGTAGAGAAATACACAAAAGTGATAAATCTGCAGGTACAGCACACTTGCTTTGCACATGCTTTCTGATGGGATGAGTAACAAATCTTAGCAAAATTTTATAATGCACTTAATAATGTTTAACCCATAAAGACCCAGTGCTACTTCTGTGGCAGTTCCCAAATGTTTTTCTCTCTATACTTAACATTTCCTAAGTGATCTATCTATCTATCTATCTATCTATCTATCTATCTATCTATCTATCTATCTATCTATCTATCTATCTATCTATCTATCTATCTATCTATCTATCTATCTATCTATGGACTTTGATGAATGACAGTAGATGGAAACATTTGCTTTATGTTCAATTAATGATCGATTTTACTGAAAAAGTCACATTTTCTTTAGTTTTTTTTTCTCCAGTTTTTGGTGTAATAACCCTAAACTTTGATCTGAGCTTTTATGGACATCTACATAAATCATGAGTCATTTTGCACTGACTGACTTTAAAGTGTTTTTTTTACAATTGTGTTTTTACAGTTGTTGTTTTTAAGTTTTTTAAGTTTGTGCATACAGCTGGAACTTGTAAATCAATCAATCAATCAATCAATCAATCAATCTATCTATCTATCTATCTATCTATCTATCTATCTATCTATCTATCTATCTATCTATCTATCTATCTATCTATCTATCTATCTATCTATCTATCTATCTATCTATCTATAAATATAGGAAAAGACCAGATTTTCACAGGAAAAATGCAAAATACAGAGGATTTATATATATATATATATATATATATATATATATATATAAAATAAATGGTGATAGATGATTTATGATTTATGTAGATGTCCATAAAAGCTCAGATTAAAGTTTAGGGTTATTATACCAAAAACTGGAAAAAAAAAAAACTAAAGAAAATGTGACTTTTTCAGTAAAATCTATCATTGATTGAACATAAAGCAAATGTTTCCATCTACTGTCATTGATCCAACTCCATGGGTTTTACTGGTGAATCAATATTGTTGAAGATGACGGTGTTTCCACGTTCACTACGGAGCCTCTGAACGTCCAAATGGGCCATATCTAATGATCATGAAAAGATGACAAACTGTATTTTACACCAATTATTTACATGTATTAATAGGATTAGTAGATCAACAGTAATTAAACATTTGCAGCTCTTTCTTTAGTAAAAACGCAATTGTAAATAAACACTTTAAATTTCCACAAGGAGTCATTGCAAAATGATTCATGATTTATGTAGATGTCCATTAAAGCTCAGATTAAGTTTAGGGTTATTATACCAAAAACTGAAAAAAAAAAATAAAAAAAAAACTGAAGAAAATGTGACTTTTTCAGTTAAATCTATCATTAACTGAACATAAAACAAATTTTTCCATCTACTGTCATTGATCCAACTCCATGGGTTTTACTGGTGAATCAGTATTGTTGAAGATGACGGTGTTTCCACGTTCACTCTGAAGCCTCTGAACGTCCAAATGGGTCATATCTAATGACCATGAAACTGCATACTACACCAATTATTTACATGTGTTGATAGGATTAGTGGATCAACAGTTATTAAACGTTTCCTTCAGTAGATGCTTTAGGTCGACAGTGTTTGTTTGGGTCTTTGTGGGTTAACATTTATATTTATACTGCAAGGGAAATGAACTTTGAGGAAGTCATTACTGTAATGTAATCAGGAACAATGACTTAAAGCGATCTTTCAATGAGAACCCTTTCATAATCAATTCTATAGGTTTCCTGGCTTCCGCTGAAGAAATGAGAGAATGAAGTATGTGTTTCACTGCTGTCCTGTGAGATAGATGGTGTAACCTTTGTAATGTTATTTAAAGAGCAGAAAGTCATCCACTACATCAGTCTGTAAGTCACAACGCACCGGTGTCAAAATGTCTTGATAACTTAAAAGCACAAATGAACACAGTCAGCACTCTTACTCAGCATTTTGTGTTTTCAGTGCAAGGTTTTTTCAGTATTTGGGTGCTTCTATGAAACTGGGTACATTTTGGTACCTGGCACTTTGGCAGCTTTTTAGACCCAATAATAAAAGACAAATTTAGACATAATTCCCCCCAACATGTACCTAATGATGACCTCAGATAAATGCAAAAAGAATTATACTCTTGCTCTGAGCCATCCTAAAATTAATGAATTTTTTAAATCAAATATTTGGGCCAAAAATAGGACCAAAATTGGGACATAAAAGCTACCTAGGTGTCAGTGCATTTTATCTTGAAAGCATCACTTGAAATGGTCTTATATACAGCAATAGATAAAGACACTGTGTTAAATTTGATGATCCTTGTGGTTTTTTTCATCCAGACATGTGAGTTTTCCATGAATCTTCAGTCTCATTCCAGGTTTTGTATGTAACCCATTGTGTCCACTTGCATTACATGCAGAACCTGCCCACTTAACCCTTTCATGCATGAATTATGAGAACCTTAATCAAGATTTTTTTAAAATTCCTATTCAGGCATAAAAATAAACAATTTGATTAATTTTTTTATGAGCATATTTTTTTACAGAGTTACAAAAATGTCCACTCAGCTAGACACCATGGGTTTATTTTTAGAAGCAAAGAAACATGTATTTACTGATATGCTGTGTGAAAACTAAGAAATTAAAATGCTGCTAATCTGATGTTTTCTAACATTTTAACATACCTGCATGGAGCTAATATGCAAAAAAAAAAAACAACAACAACTTTTTGTTTTAAAAGAAACCCACAATCTATTACAGTCTAATAACAATTAGCTTTTTTTTTTTTTTTTTACACTCAAACATGTTAGTGCAGATCAGGTTTATCTAGAACAGCAAATTTACAGTAATGGTATGAATTTCAGTGTATGGGATGATGTATAAGCATCCACTGTATTGGCTGATATGAAACTAAAACAACAAAATCCATGATTATTCAAGAGAACACCTTTGAACAGCTGTCCACTGCAGTGACCACTATGCATGAAAGGGTTAAACGCATATAAATTATGAATGATTTTGCAACAGCAGTCATTTTTGTGAAACACTCTGCATTGCATAATTAATTCAATTCCCAAAATGTACCTGTGAGACAATGAAGAGATATTCAAAAAAAGAGTAGCACGTAATTTTCATGTCCTTTTGACTGTGTTACATGCAGATTTTTGTATTAAATATAATGTAAAATAATATAAAAATATGTTGTGTCTGAAAAATTATTTCTCTTTTATCTCAGTAAGTATTTATTTTTAAAATAGGCCCACAGTGCTTCCAAACTTCCTTCATAACATTAGTTTACATCTGGTTTGAATTTTTCACCCCCATGTCCTGTTTTTAAATACCAGTTTCATAGAAGCACCCTTTTCTATCCTTCTATCCACTTCCTACACGTTATCCGCCTTCACTTCTGTCTCTGTGTTAACATGACAGGATTATGACAGTGATGACAGGGTCAAGATGTGTTGAAGAATGTCATACCAGTGTGTGTGTGTGTGTGTGTGTGTGTGTGTGTGTGTGTGTGTGTGTGTGTGTGTGAGTGAGTGTGTGTGTCAGGGTGTAATCAGTCTGCCAGGCCATCTGATGACTGACTCACAGATGGACTCCGGCGGCCGCCCACACAAACTCGTATCAGAGGATAATCTCCAGTGAACACACCTGTGTGTCAGCGTGGATGATCGCAAAGGGTTGATTCTGCTTTTTCACTTTATGTCATAACTGCAAATGAAACTGCAATCAGAAACCATATGTTTAACACAGCAGATGTCCTTCTGGAATACCTCTTTCTATTTGAGCCTATGTACAGAAATCAAGGTTTTAAACACTATGATTCATTACTGATTATTATAATTACATGTCTTTGCTTCTACCACTACTACACTTGCAGCTCCTGCTACAGTTACCGTGCTCATACAGCCCTGAAGAAGCCAAATTCCTTTAAATATCACCAAATTGTCTTGAATTAAGCCAAAAGAAAATCTACCATTGACGTAAGCACATTCTTCTTGGCAAGACTTCTTAAACCTACAATAAAAGCCCAGCCAATGAAGAACTGATGGGCCTTAGAACTAGAAAGAAATGTCAAAATGCATTTGTGCTTCTTCTGCTGGGATATTAAATAAAACATGCTGTGTTGTGTTACTAGATGGTTCTGGCTCAATATTAAGTCTGATTAAGAAACATGTTTTTGTGATTTTTCTAATTAAAAATAATACATGAGATGTTTAATTTTGTATTTAGAATAATTAGACACTTTACGCAGAAACAAGTCTTTCCATTTGTTTGAAATTACCTTTTTGAGGCCAAGAAATCCTGACTCTATTATTAGTGATTGTGACATTCATTCATTCATTCATTTTCTGAACCCGCTTTATCCTCACTAAGGTCACGGGGGTCGCTTGGAGCCTATCCCAGCTACATAGGGGTGAAGGCGGAGTACACCCTGGACAAGTCGCCAGTTCATCACCGGGCTGATTGTGACATATTGTAGAGAAAAAAACCCCCAAAAAAACAAACAAACAAACACTAATTAACAACGGAGAACTTGCTTGGATAGAGGCACTACTGTCCCACTGACGCGGATAAACAGAGCTTTTTTTTTTTTTTTTACCGGAAAACAGTATCTCGTAAACTCAGAAAAACAGAGCTTTTTTTTTTTTTTCCGGAAAACAGTATCTCGTAAACTCAGAAAAACAGAGGTTTTTTTTTTTTTTTTCCGGAAAACAGTATCTCGTAAACTCAGAAAAACAGAGCTTTTTTTTTTTTCCCCGGAAAACAGTATCTCGTAAACTCAGAAAAACAGAGCTTTTTTTTTTTTTCAGGAAACAGTATCTCGTAAACTCAGAAAAACAGCGCCGATTTTTTTTTTTACGTATTTTTTCTCGTAATTATGAGATAATTATCTCATTAATTCAGAAAAACAGCCGAAATTATTTTTTTTTTGTGAATGCAATACGCTTCCGTAAAAAGGCATTACATTTACGTATAAAAACATTGTTTGTGAGCATTTTTGGTTATGTTTTAGCAGCTTTGAAATCCTCTAATATTGCTGTAAGGTAAAAATATACAATATATTCATATCATAAATTATACATTCGTCAGATAATTGCATATAGGAAAACAATATGAGTACATTAAATGAACAACAACATTAACGTATTGATGTGTTGTGCAATTTCCAGAAAAGCTTAGACATTCTCTGTTATATAATGAGCAAACAAACAAATAAATAAATAAATAAATGAATAAGCATATTTGTTAATCTGATTATTTACCCTCTATTTATCCGACAAAACTCTATAGAATTTACAGTCTGTATTTTCATTGGGTAACTTAAGAGTATTTGTTGTTGACATCAAATACTCATTAGTTACTCAATGAAAATACAGACTGTAAATTCTATAGAGTTTTGTCGGATAAATAGAGGGTAAATAATCAGATTAACAAATATGCTTATTGATGTCAACAACAAACTCCAAAAAAGTTGGGACATAGACAGCATTTTGATCATTTGTGAACTCAACACACTGATTATTACGAGTGTAATTTTTGTCCATTCTTTCTTTTCACATGACTTGAGCTGCTCAACAGTCCGCCGTGGCTGTTGTCTGATTGTCCTCCACATGACGTCCACACATGTCCAGTAGGAGACACATGTGGACGGGTTGGACAGTCCAGCACCAGCACTCAGTTCAACGATGTGTGAAACCACCACTGAATAGATAAAATATCCCCAACAAAGTTTAACGTCCACTTAAAACTGTTTAAAAGAATAGATAAAAAGTTTGTCCAAAAACAAAAGCAGCAGGATTAAAAAACAAAGCAAAGTAGGATGAAAGCAGGAGCAGACAAAGGAACAGAAAAAGTGTCTGCACTCTCCAGAAACAGGAAGTTACTGTCGACTTGATGGCAGTGTGTCTGTCTGAATTCCAGTGTCTAAATGTCACTGTCTTCAGTCAAGTGGGTACCGAGTCACCCCCAGACCATCCCAGATGAGGCTTTTACACCTTTTGCTGTTAACACCATGGATGAACTTTTTAATCTTTGGTACATAGTTGAACCCAACATCTCTTTATCCTGAAAATGCACTAAAATCATATGTTTCCACAGCCCTTCTGAGATTAGCTCCTACCCTGAGAGGTCAACACCATTTCTGCACGGAAGTGATACAGCAGGGCTTCCTCCTTTATTACACAGTGTAATTTCAAGTGTGTTTCTGGATGCAGCTGCAAACTGTCAGCCTGATCACAATGAAGGTGTACAAGTATATTTGCATCAGTTATTAATCAGTATTGCAAAAAAGATCCCCCCAAAACTATTCCTAAAATGTTTCTTTGGCCATCTTATTACTAGATCTCGCAATCCTCCAAATTTGAAGAAAATCGGATAAAAACAGATAAAATGGCGACCCAATGAGTGTGAAAACATGTGCACAATTTTATTGTTATAAGAGAGCAAAATTATTGTACATAATGTTTTGTAACACAATAAATAATTACTACTCAACTCCTGTGTCTTTTTTATTACAAATACACACATCACATTGCTTTCCATTTATTGATCGTTTTTGTTGAATAGCTGTTTGATTATCAATTCTTATTTTCAGTATTAAGACATTTTGTTCTGAAAACCCTTCTTTTACAGCCCTTTAATTGTAATAATAGAATGGGAACCTGTTATTTCAGTATTATTATGACTAAATATGCACAACTAGACAGATTTTGGTATGCTCTCTGGCTGCAGAAAATTTGGTAACAATGTGGCAAACGGATGTTTACATCGAACCGCATGTTTTCAATGGCGCGTTGTTCACCAAAATTCATGTAGTGTCCGTACACCAATATACTTCCATCAATAATATGGCGTATATGCCTTATAGATATATTGTTATAACTTGTTCACAAATGTTTATTTCCTCCTGTACCAGGAAGACTTAGCTACAGATCTAACAGACATGCGACCATGTGGTAAGCCAGATTTCCATTCCAATCTTGTAGAGTCCATACACCATATTCAAAATATGTGGGTCTAATTTGATTGTTTCTGTCAATATATGGAATTTTTCAGCACACATGCTTTGGACACGACATCTATGCAATAAATAATGCATGATTATCCTGAGTGCTGAAACATTTGTACATCTTTGTAGGTATTAAATATGGAGACTATTAGGCTGGAGTGTCCGTACACCCGATAATTTCTGATTTGACAGGGGTACAAGCCTGCCAAATTTTTAGTAGAGACGATAATACAAAAATATTTTGGACTTTAAAAGAGAAATATCAGACAAATAAAATGGCCTGTCTGATTTTTTGATAGAGCATTATTATTTTTTATCTATATGTGCACCCTTTCTTCCTTGATTGTGATCAGGCCGTGTATTTACTGACAGTGGCTTCCTTAACTCTTTAAAACCTGACGTGTCATCGCTAACACACCCTGTGTGTATGCAGTTTGGGCGGCTGTAACTCTTTCACTGTTTGTGCAATTGGAAAAATTCCAACAGTTTCTGAAACCTGAGACGTAACCCTTTATAGGTTTTATTGTGTTGTTAAGGTAATTTTACTCATGCCTGTACTAGAAGCAGGAGAATAAGCCATTTTAGCAGAATTATAACATGCAGTAAATTGTAAATTATTGCCAGATTTTAGAAAATCTGGAAAAAAAAAAAGTGCTCTATAAAAATGGGCAAATGGACTCACTCACAACATATTTTCAAACCCTTTAGTTAGTCAACATAAGAAGAAGAAAAAAAAAAAAAGTCCAGAGAGACCATTTTAGGCTTAGGGGTTAAAGGGTTCAGTATTCCAGTGTTCATGTGACTACATTCATACCAGTAGCACAGTTGGTCATACAATGCTCTTAATCTGCTTGTAAATGTTATTTTTTTCTGACTATTGTGAAATGTGACTGTTATTTATGTTTAACTGTGTAATCTTTTAACTGTGTGTTGTATTTGCTGCTGCCTGTCTTGGCCAGGACTCCCTTGTTAAAAAGGTTCTTAATCTCAATGGAATTTTTCCTGGTTAAATAAAGGTTAAATTAAAAAAAATTCTGCATGAGGGTTGAAGGTCACACATTCAACAATGAACTCCACCCTCACCCTCACACACTGAGACTCCCTGAATCTTTTACAACATTATGCACTATATTTGGTCAAATTCTTTGCAGTTTGCGAAGAAATATAAGTGCTGAGTCATTTAAGGTGGATGCCCTATCTGTCCAAATATGATCACTTATATTGTGTAAACTTTTGTCTCAGTCTCAACTTTGTAGTGCTACAAAATCTAAATTTGTTTTTATTTGCTAAATACAATTGATTTGACCAGAATAAAACAATGAAGATATTTTAACCCATAAAGACCCAGTGCTAGTTTTGTGCAAATTCCCAAATGTATTTTTCTCTCAATTTAACCTTTCTTAAGTGATTTATCACCATTTATCAAAATATTATCCTCTCCATTTTGCATTTTTCAGTGAAAATCAGATATTTTCCTATATTTATTTTATTGATTATGTACTTTAATCATCATGCGGAGATTACATTTGAGGGTTATCATACCAAAAACAGAGAAAACTTGAGAAAAAAGTGACTTTTTCAATAAAATCTATCATCAGCTGAACATAATCCAAATGTGTCCATCCACTGTTATACTCAGTTGACAAACAGGAATATATTAAGAGCAAATTGTGATTGCACCAACTTTTTTCGAATCTGTATTACACACTTTAT
The DNA here is from genome assembly GCF_902148855.1 of Sphaeramia orbicularis. Lineage (NCBI taxonomy): Eukaryota > Metazoa > Chordata > Actinopteri > Kurtiformes > Apogonidae > Sphaeramia > Sphaeramia orbicularis. The sequence goes on along the minus strand of NC_043962.1, from coordinate 45,087,720 downwards.
ACACTTTAAATTTTCTGAAGGTATATTAAAAAAAAAGTTGCACATTGCCTCCAGCGAGAAGACATTCTGAACATATACCAAGTATATTTCCTCTTAACCCATAAAGATCGAGTGCTACTTTTGTGGCAGTTCCCAGTTTTTCTCTATATTTGACCTTCCATAGGTGATTTATCACCATTTATTCTAATATTATCTTCTTTATTTTAATTTTTTTTTTCAGTGAAAATCTGGTATTTTCCGACATTTAATTCACTGATCATGTAGATCACAGGTGTCAAACATACGGCCCGGGGGCCAAATCTGGGCCGCCAAAGGATCCATTCCGGCCCGCAGGATGAAAGTGCAAAAATGAACCTGAACAGTCAAGGTTGTCAAAATCATTTTGTTTCAGGTTCCACATACAGACCAATGTGATCTACAGTAAAAATAACAACACAATAACCCATAAATAATGACAACTAAAAGTGTTCTTGTGAAAAATTAAGTGGAAAAAAATTTAAGTGAAAAAAATAACATTACACTGTGAAAATATTTACATTTACAAAACTATTCTTTTGCAGTAAATGCAAATAAATACATGAATAAAAACAAAGATGAAGAACCCGAAATGTACAATTTGAACAATATTCTGCCTGTTACTAAATGTTTTGTGCATTTATGGATCCACTGTGATCTGTAGTTGTGTTAATAATAAGAGATGGAATATTGTAGAAATTGTTCAAATTTTAGTTCCAAACTCCAAAATTTTAACGATATTCTGCCTGTTACCAAATGTTTATGTAACATTGTGTGTAATGTACATGTATAAATAATAAGTCGAGTCATATTATTGTTAAAATTGCACTAATTTTTCAAATGAAATTTCTGTTTTTTCAGGTTATTCACATCTTTTTTGGAAAATGTAAATATTTTCATAATTTCAGTGGGATTTTTTTGTACTAAAACAAAAGAAAAACTTGGATTTGTCATTATTTATAGGTTATTAAGTCATTATTTTACTGGTCTGGCCCGCTTGAGATCCAATTGGGCTAAATATAGCCCTTGAGCCAAAATGAGTTTGACTCCCCTGATGTAGATGTTCATTAAAGCTCAGAGTAAAGTTGGTTATTATATCAGAAACAGAGAAAACTGAAGAAAAAGTGACTTTTACAGTCAAATATATCATTAACTGAACATAAACCAAGTGTGTTCATCCACTGTCATTGATCCAACTCCATGGGTTTTACTGGTGAATCACTGTTGTAGAAGATGACAGTGTTTCACATTCACTACGGAGCCTCTGAACGTCCAAATGGGTCATATGTGATGACCATGAAAAGATTATAAACTGCATTTTACACCAATTATTTACATGTGTTGATAGGATTAGTGGCTCTAAGGTTATTAAACATTTTAGATCAGTAGAAGCTTTTGGTCACTGGTGTACATTTGGGTCTTTATGGGTTAGATTAACCCTTTCATGCATAGTGGTCACTACAGTGGACAGCTATTCTACAGCTATTCTCTTGTATATTCATGGGTTTTATTGTTTTCATTGCATATCAGCCAACACAGCGGAAACTTATGCATCATCCCATACACTGTAATTCATACTGTTACTGTAATTTTGTTGTTCTTGATAAACCTGATCTGCAGTAACATGCTTTAAATCAATTACTAATTGTTATTAGACTGTAATTAACAGTTTTCTTAATCAAAAAGGTTTTTTTTTTTTTTTTTGCATATTATCCCCATGAAGTTAGTAATAACTAGTATTAGACTATGCTAAAATGTGAGAAAACATCAGATTAGCTGCATGAAAAATGTTTTTGTTTCATAGTTTTTCTTCTTCCCACTCCAAGTTTTTCTTCTTCCCACTTCTTTTCGAGTGTAGATGAATGATTTTGGAATTTTGAATTTGAATGTATTCTGTAAATGCTCGAAATAAACAAAAAATGAATGAATGGGTGAATGACTGACTGAATGAATAGTTTTCACACAGTATATGACTTTCTTATGATGGGCTTTAAATACATGTTTCTTTGCTTCAAAAATTAATGCATGGTGTCCAGCTGAGTGGACGTTTTTGTAACTCCATGAAAAACCACCTCATAAAAAAAAAAAAAAAAAAAAAAAAAAAAATCAATTGCATTGTTTTTTTTATGCCTAAACAAGAATAAAAAACACTCAGGAAAAAATCTCAACTCAGGTTTTCATAATTCATGCATGAAAGGGTTAAATTAAAAAACACCACCTCTGAGCTTGTTGTTGTATAAATTGACCAGCAGATGTCACTGTTGTTCTGAGGATCTTCTTTCATTCCTACTCGTGCGTGTACATTTTTTGGCTCTCATACACACATTCATATGTAATTGCATGCCAAACTACATCCAATAAATGCAAACACACTTAAATAAATATTTTGGATGATGTGTTGTCATGCAATGCACCCATGAAATTAAATTAGAGTGAGTGGCAAACAGCCAACATAGTAAGTGGTGTTGTTAAACTGTAAATGTGTGTGATTTATGGGTGTCAACAGGCTCAGATTCCATTCCCATCTGTCCCATCTGAGGTTTGGGCTGGGGGTGGTCAGACGCTCTGCAGGGGAGAGAGAAATGACCATTTGTCTCTTTTATTACCGTCCCCTCTTCATGGTAAACAACTCCTGCAAAGTTACAATGAGGATCTGCCATGGAGAAAGGAATATTAACACGGGTGGCTGAGGTTATGTAGGTTATGCAGTTGTTTCTGCCTGAATTTGCAGCGCTTTCATCAGGCACAGAAGCTCTGGCACACTTCCTGTTGTATCAAAAACAACTGCTAAAATGGAGCAAACTGGGCTTTTTTTTTGTCAGTTTGATTTGTCTTTGTTATAAGTGAAGATGGTGAGCCACTGCACAAAGGCAATAATGGAAAAAATGGAAAATTAATACGATATTTATGAATATTGCCTGAAATGAAATTGTTTATCGTCAAACTGTTTTCCAGGAAATGTTGCAATATGACTCATATTGGGATCATCACCTGGTAATTTCCCCCTGGACTTAATAAAACATTCTGATAATTTTTTAAAAAATGTGCCTGGAAAAGTTTTTGCAATTCATCTTTTACTGTAATGATATAATTCCAAATCCCTTGTTAGGTTCATCTCTAAAATGCTGATGCAGTTTGAAAACTCATTTCCCGTTCCAATTTCTTTATCAATCAAAAACAAGCCTCTTGTTATTTAAGTGGACGTGTATTCTTAATAAGTTTTTGGAAATGGAGAGCTGGAACATCGGCGTCTCAATCAATCTGGTGTGAGTGAAAATACATCTCTGCATCTAGTCGCAACCTCTTGAAATTTAACAAGATTGTGATGCTAGACACTGCAAACATATCAATAAGGCTGTTTGTGTTAGTCAAGCAAAAGTTTTCAGGATAATACTGCAAACATGTTCCAAGATGCAGAAATATACCTAATATAGTCAGATAAAGTACATCAGGTTACCGCAAACATCTTGTGCCAGTGGATTTTGCTTTGTGTTTTTCCACTGTACAAATGAATATGGGAGGGTATGCATTTCTGTTTTTCCTTCCTTTGCAAATAGAGCTATGTCAAAAAAGTACAAAAAAAAAAAAAAAGTAAAAAACAAGGTTAAAAGGTGAAAGAAATTTAACTTTCAACATGTTTTTTTTTTTTCTCCAGTAGAAAACAAGTGTGGTTTTGAGTCTTATGAAACAGCGGTCTTACTTAAATGCTTGTACCTTGTGGTGTTTTTGATCTCTTGTGGAAATATTGAGTAATATTTTGGTGAATATGTGCATACGAGCAGCTGTGTACATAAGCATGCCATATATTTTGGTTGTTGCCAACATACTGTGCATAGAATATCATCCACAGACGAAGCAAAAAACAGAAGTTAGTAGGAGAATTTGGAACTCCTGGCGTCTGAGTTGATTTATTTGACTATAAAAGAAAAAGATTAAAGAGTGAAAATCGGTGAGGGTGGGTTTATTTTACATGCTCTTTCATTTGTCAAACAAGGTGCTTTAAGCATTTTATTCATTTTAACCCATAAAGACCCAAACAACCATCTACTGATGTAAAATGTTTCTGTAACACTTTATAATAAGTACACACTATGAAGCATTAATTAAGCATTAACAAATACTGAATTCATTATTTATAAAGCATATTTCTGACATGAACACTCATTAGTATATGGTTTATAAGCACAGTTATAAATGTTTTACTAATCATTCATAATCATAATCATTCAGTAATGCAGTTTGTTTGATAATCCCATGTGCTGTGTCGTTCCTTTGTTAGAATAACTGAGACTTTTGTGAGTCTTTAGGCACTGACAACCTTTAAATCTCATTTGTAAATGCTTTATATGGCATAGATAGTGCACACTTTAGATGAGCTCACACCATAGACTTAATTAATGAGTAGTAAGTGCTTTATAACTACCTGGAATAATGAATTCCTGTATTAATAACTGTTTATAGGAAAATAAATGTGTGAGTTAGTATAAAATACCCACTAAAATATTCACTAACCATTAGTACATGTCTGAATAGTGTATGTGCGAGCATAAATGCACATCATAACTGGTTTGTATGAATGAATGAATGAATGAATGAATTTATTTTTGGTTTTACATCAATCATTGTACTTAGTATATTAATCATAATAAACATAAAAATCAAAAAAGGAATAGGCTAGAAGCAAAAGCTTTTTTTTTTTTTGCCTATCCTTTTCACCTAATACACTGTTTACATCAACTTAAATGTATACAACATTGAGCATTCACACCATAATAATAAAAAAAAAAACAAAACAGCAACAACAAAAAACATATTTACCATCCCAATTCAATATTTCTGAATAATTGTAAGCTTAAGGCACTTAAAAAAAAACTTCACAAAGGAGTGAATAACTTAAATGCATCATAAGGTCCATTCCATAATTTCGTTGTAGGTGATGTAATACTGTATTTTTAAATGCTGAATCCATAATTTATAAAGTATGAAAATACAATTATTAAGCACATTGTAGATGAGCTTATGAATGATGAGTAAAACCATTATAACTGTGCTTATAAACCATATACTAATGAGTATACGTGTCAGAAATATGCTTTATAAATTATGAATTCAGTATTTGTTAATCCATAACTAATGTTCTTATTAATGATGAGTAAAACATTAATAACTATGCTTATAAACCATATATTAATGAGTATACGTGTCAGAAATATGCTTTATAAATAACCAGTTCAGTATTTGTTAATGCATAAGTAATGCTTCATAGTGTGTACTTATTATAAAGTGTTACCAGTGTTTCATAACTTCTGATCTGCTAATCCTATTAATACATGTCAATAATTGGTGTAAAATGCAGTTTGTCATCTGTTTACGGTCATCACATATGACCCATTTGGACGTTCAGAGGCTCCGTAGTGAACGTGAAAACACCGTAATCTTCTACAACATTGATTCACCAGTAAAACCCATGGAGTTGGATCAATGACAGTGGATGGAGACACCCGGTTTATATTCAGTTATTTATATCTTTGCTGAAAAAGTAACTTTTTCTTCGGTTTTCTCTGTTTCTGATATAATAACCCTTGCTAACCTCACAAACATTATAACTCCTACAGACACAATAAACTGCAAACGTAATAAAAATTTGCAGCTTTTAACATAATAATCCCATAAATGTAATTACAGTCGCCTACCACAAACATAATACCTCATTTTCCCAAAGTATGCTCCTACCCTCTCCATTGTTATCGTAATCATATTCAGACATTTTATTTACAGACTTCTATTGTTCTGTACTTAATAAGAATAAATAACATCCAGTTCATACTGAAGCTTTTATAATAAAACCTTTACAACATTTTTGCCCATTCTGTTTTGTTCCTCCACTTGTATTTATAATTAAACACCTATTAATCTGGAATTAGTACCATGTGGTGTAACTGCAACATTTGATCATTCTTAAAAAAGCAAGTATCCAAAGTACAGAAATAAATCAGAAGAAAAAGAAAGATGAATGAATATTCATGCATGCATTACTTAAATGTATGTGATTTAACTAATTTATTACATTTGTGGGAAGTTATTACAATTTTGGAAACTGAAGATTTTTACTGTCCCACAAACGTAATAAATCCCCAATGAGGGTCTAGTTTCGACCAGCTCTATGTGTGAAGTGTCATGAGATAACTTTTGTTATAATTTGGCACTATATAAAGAAAATTTGATTTGATTCGATTTGAAAAGCAATAATTATTACATTTTTGGTAGCCAACTGTTACTATGTTTGTGGGAAAGTTATTACATTTGTGGGATTATTATGTTAAAAGCTGTAAATTTTTATTACATTTGTGGGGTTAACAAACCCTTAACTTTTGCTGCGTTCCAGGCAACCTGCAACTCATGTTTTTCCAACCTTCTACCCGTGAAAATACAGGGTGAGTCAGAAAAAACGCTCTTTCCATTTAAAGAAATTGTACTGCTAAAACGGAAACACTGATTTTTCTTTTGACCATACAGTCATATTGATGTGGTTATTGAGCATGTCCGGTGATTTAGTCATAGATTTATTGCATTGCATAAGAGAGAGAAGGTCCATTGTTTATTGGGCACTGAAATACCTGCCAACACAATGTATGCCACAGTGAACAAACTTGAAATTGACAACAATTACAGGAGTCGGGGCTTTGCTTTCACACTCAGGACATAGGCCTACTTGACAGTGCCCAGGGAGTTTTCATCATGGCAAGACCACAGCGATTGCAGGTATTATTTCCTCATCGAGTTGTCTGTTTGGGTCAGGAGAGAGAGTGGCCACCTAGATCCCCGGACTTGACCCCCCTTGATTTTTTCTTGTGGGGGTATCTTAAAAACCGTGTGTATCAGACTGTTCCACAAACTCTTCAGGAACTCCGAAATCGCATCACGGCTGAAATCCAAGCCCTACGACGAACACGAATGGCGAGAAGAGCTGTGTTAGAGATGCGACAACGAGCACAGATTTGCATCAATCTGAATGGTAGCCAGGTTGAAGGTCGTGCCGGACGACTTCGTTGAGACAAAACATTTTGATGGCGAGTAAACATGCTGTAATGGTTGACAATTTCAGTTTCATTCACGGTGGCATAAACTGTGTTGGCAGATATTTCGGTGCACAATAAACAATGGACATTCCCTCTGTTATGCTATGTCATAAATCAATGATTCAATCGCCAGACATGCTCAATAAACACATCAATATGACTGTATAATCAAAAGAAAAATAAGCATTTCCATTTCAGTGGTACAATTTCTTTAAATGAAAATGAATTTTTTCTGACTCACCCTGTACACTGGAATGGCAGTCAAACCTATGACTTCCCACCCGTGAACTCGTTCTAGATCAATGTACTCCCAGTTCCGAGCTCTGACGTCACATAGCCCATGAAACCACAATGGCGGCCCCCATGGATGCTGTGTTTGTGCCAAATTGTTTATTAAAACAAAGTATTGCTCTAACATTATTTATCCACAAATTTTATGCATTATCAGCAGCTACTCTAGCGTTAGGACAAGAATAAATTAATACCAAATACGTATCCAAATATGCAAATAACGTTAAATAAAAGGTATAAGACAGGGGTGTCAAACTCATTTTCTTCCGGGGGCCACATTCAGCCCAATTTAATTTGAAGTGGGCCGGACCAGTAAAATAATAGCATGATAGCCAATAAATAATGACAACTCCAAATTATTTTAGCACAAAAAATAACATTCAATTATGCCAATATTTACATTTACAAACTATCCAAACAAAAAGGATGTGAATAACCTGAAAAAAATGAAATTAGTTAAGAAATGTGATTACAATTTTATCAATATTCTGCCTCAATTTATCATTTCTACATATGCATTACAGATCAGATTTTACAAAGGCACAAAACATTCAGTAACAGGCAGAAAACTGTTAAAATTGCACTTAATTTATTTCAGACATTTTAGGTTATTCACATTTTATTGTTAAAGGATAGTTTGTTAATGTAAACATTTTCATAATTTAACGTTTTTTGCACTAAATCAAAGAGAAAAAATGTGTGTTGTCATTATTTATAGGTTATTATGATATTATTTTTGAGTTTGATGCCCTAACTTGCACTTTGCAAATTCATCCCGCGGGCCAGATTGGACTCTTTGGCGGCCTGGTTTTGGCCCCCGGGCCGCATGTTTGACACCTGTGGTATAAGAGCTTCTCTTGCCTTATGCGCCATTTTTACTCCTCTGTTTCCCTCAAATAAGCAAGAAGCAAGCACCTCTGGCAATAGACATGACTATAAATGAACATGAGCTCTGTACGGTCCACCATGCTGGTTTGTTTACATCCAACTACCACAGTTCCTTGTGCTCAGGCAGTTTGGCATGACATGCCTGGAATGCTACAAAGTCGTGAGTCGTGGTTTAAAGTTGTAACTTATGGGCTCAAAAACCTGCCTGGAATGCAGCATTTAATCTGAGCTTTTATGAACATCTGCATAATCAGTGTAATATGCCTGATTTATACTGATAAAATGCAAAACACAGAAGATAATATTATAATAAATGGTGATAAATCACTGAAGAAAGGTTAAAAATAGAGAAATAATTTGGGAACCGTCACAAAAGTAGCACTGGGTCTTTATGGGTTACAGATTTATGCGATGACCTTAAGTTACATTGCTGCGCTCACTGCTGTACTATCTGTGGATAAGCCTCAATAAAATTAAAGCAGACTTCCAGGAAAGCAGCAGCTCACCTCTGTCAGATGTTGGAACATGCAGCTTTAAGTGCATCACCTCATTTCTCTGTGCTAGTGACAGTACTGCTCACAAAAAAGACTTCCATAATAAGAGATGGCTTTTCCCCCTGACCCGTGGACACGAGCAGCGAAAGCCACTGCAGTGACACTTCATTAATCAATGTCTTCAGGATCAATTTAACCTCGCGACTGGTTTCTAGGCAACGACCGTGCTGTGATGGCACCGCATGCCACTCACATTTTGATGGTTTTGTGTTTGTGTTCTTATTAGTCATTTGTATCTCAAATACTAAATCCAACTATTTTCCAGCAAAAAAAAAAAAAAAATCCCATATGCTGTGCGTGTTTTTTTTTTTTAAAGGCGCATAACAAACAGCATCTTATATGGGTTATTCCATAGATTTGGCTTTGTGCATGCTGTTTTTCAGTTGTTAACACAAATATGACCACGCACAAAGGCTGGATGAAAGACTGGATGGCAAATCCGGCAGCTTCTCATCTCACCTCCCCAGCTCTGACTTTGATTTCATGGTTTTCCGCTGCAGCTTTCACTGGACGTCAGGCTGTGATCAAAGCAACATGTTTGATTAATAAGGTTTCCATGTGACCTTTCCTCTCAAAGGTCATATATACTAAAATGGAGCCATGCTGCAAAAGTAAAGTACACAGAAATGTTGTTATTACTTTTAAAATACAGTACGCATCTGAAGTTAATCACTGAACTGGATTTTATCGACATGATCATAAAATGTTCAATTATTGACACCGTTTTCAAGTGTCTGAACTCAAAACAACTGGTCTGAATAAAGCTAAGTCTGTGGTTAAATATTAAAAACTCCACTGTGACATGACTACAAATGTTTACAATACAGGGCCAATATCAACTAGTTTGTATAATACACAGCTCTGGAAACATTAAGAGACCAGTGCAGACCTGGAGCCCATTGACAACCTCTGGAATGTGATCAAGTGGAAGATGGATGTTACAAACTATTAAACAGAGCTTCTACTGTATTTTTGCAATGTGAAAAACTCACAGAGAGTATGACGAGATGTAGGAAAGTGGTGAAATATTCCCCCAAATGCTATATTCAAAAGTAAAAACCCATGTCTGTTTTCATTCATGGCATTGTGGACAAATGTGTTTTTGCTCCATTTTGGTGTCTTTTTATAGGGAATGGTTGTGCACAATTGAGGAGAGGTCCAATTCATCTGTGAGTTTCAGTCATGAGCAGACATGAGTGAGGAATACACAAATACAGTTCTTATTGCGAATCAAAATCAATCAACCGGAACCAGGAAAACAATCATTTAATTTTTACTCAGAATAGTACTGACCTCATTGTAGTTTGCAATTTTGCAATAACTGTCATATTTCTGAAAAAACTGAGAAAATGAAAGTGGTGCATTTCTTTTTTCCTTGAGTGTATAACATTACATTTCCTCTTCTTCTTTTCCATTTTGGTTCATGATGCATGATTTATGTTCATCCGACATTTTAGAGCAAGTTAAAGTCACACACTCATCTTCCATTTAATACGATCCATACTACAGTTCAACTGGACTAGTTTTACTTCAAAAGAGCAAAACTAGTCCAGTTGAACCTAGAACCTATAAAAATGGAGTTGTCACTATTTATAGGTTATTATGCTATTATTTTATTTTAGATTATTTTGGTCTGTATGTGGAACCTGAACAAAAATGAGTTTGACACCCATGATTGTTAATATCTTCAATGTCACTTTTGCACTTCGTAAAAATTGGACCTTTTGGCGGGCTGGTTTTGGCCCACGGGCCACATGTTTGAGACCCCTGGTGTAGGGTGACCATTAAATTATTTATGTTTTGTTATATTAATCCGTAGTTCCTTTGTCTCATCAGGAGAAACTATGGGCTGTGATGTCATGGGGGATTTAATGTTACCAAAGCTTCAGTTGTATTTAGTTCTAGTTAGTGTCCATTTTGTTTCCCCTTTTTTGTTTAATGGTTTAGCCAAGCCACTATATATGTTCCCCTGTTTTTCTCATTTTGTTAAATCAGTTTTTGTCAGTTTCTTTGATGCAGCCGTTCTTGTTCTCAGCCTTAGTTGCTATTATTTTTGAGTACAGTTCTGTTGTGTTGACCGCTTTTATGTACTTAATTATTAAAACTATCATTTGTAATCATTTTTTAAAAATATTTTTTGAGTGAATAAAAACCACACTTGAAACTTTAATCCTGTCTCCTGGAACCTTACTGCTTAGTCCCTAACAGTCACAATCTGAAAACACTAGACTTTTTGTTATTTTCTGCAAATAAATGGTGTAAATAACAATACATTTACTCTGAACTGGGGAGACATGTTGTGGGTAGTTACTAGAATATACTTAAAAAGACTTAAATGCTGCATAAATTGTAAACCAGTGACCTGAATGAGGATAAATATTCTACCTATGTTCTAGAAGTCTGTGTAAGTTCTCATGTGCCCTGGTCATTGTTCTTCTTGGTTGTATCTTCTAGGTTCAACTCATTTGCAGACTAAAGTGGTGGGAGAAAGTGGTTTTTAACCCTATAATGCCAAACGTATCATATTTCATACATGAGTTTTGAAGCCCTCTACATGATCAGTGTGATATTTTTTGTCTTGTAAAACCTAATGTATACAATTAGACACATGCAATACACGGATAATCCACCAGGGGGAGGAATTCATTCACCAGAGGCCTTTCCAGTGACACTAAAAGTTTGTCATTAATGAGGAAGGAGGCAGAACTTTGCCAATTTTGAAAAGGAATTATCAGTTTGTTAGACATGTTGGTGTTATATTATGTTTTGTTTGTTCAAAAATAATAATATTTGAGCATTGAGACCTGATGTATCAAATATGATACAAAATTGAAAATCACACATGGAAATTGATATTTGAAAACAACATTTTTTTGGTTGTTCAGAAGGACCAATAAAGGCTCCAGTTTCAAAGAACTAGAATTTTCTGTCAATGATTTAATGGTTCAGCCTTTACAGGTTTAAGTCCATTTACCCCCCCCACCAGTAATTTGAACTGAGGAAGTCTCTTGGATGAAAGACAACACGTTTTCAAAAGAGTAAAACTTTTCCAATTGAACATGAAGATACTACCAAGAAAAAAAATCCTATATTCTACCACTGCCTTAATAAGGCATTTTATCTGCGTTGTCAAAAATAATTTAGATTATTAAATATATGTTGCTAAAGTATAATTGCATGCATATGACAGTTTCAGCCTCTTTGAATCAAGCCACAGTACACCCACAGGCTTTTTACCAGCACTCATTTTTAATATTAAAATTGGCTTTAAATAAAAATAAGACAAAATACATGATCTTTACTCTCTAAAAATGGATGATGCATGTGTAGAAAGAGTCTCCTCTTACAAATACTTCAGTGTTTGGCCTGTTTGTTAATGTAACGTCATACGATCAAATACAGTTGTTCACCTGGACACTGGACCGAGACTCATCAGACTAGAGCAGTGGTTCTCAAACTTTTTACAGTGGAGTACCCTCTGAAATATTCTTTTTAGCCAAGTACCCCCAACTCTCGCTTCAGCATTATTGAATGAAAAATATTAGGCAAAATTTGTTCCTGTGCCAAAGGAGTTTGTTTATATTTTCAAAACTTTGTAAAAAAAAAAAAACAACAAAAAAAAACAACATATATTTAACTGCAATATACTGTATAAAAAAAATTAAAGTCAATTTTGTGTGCAAAATATAAACTGAAAAGTGCCCTCTTGCATTGATATGAAAAATAACTAAATTGGTCATTAATTAATAAATGAACCTTTCATCAACAAAAAATAATTGCTTGGCCACTCAAACTCATTTTGAATAATATAAAATAGAAATGTTTTTAAAATGTTACCAACGCTTAAACAAGAGGACTGACTATAAAACTATTATATAAATGTATTTATTGTGTTTTATGTTTCAGCATTAATCCTCATTATTTATTTTGTATTCAGGACATGATGACTTATTTAATCTATTCCAAAAAAATTTTCAAGTACCCCCCACGCTTCTTCCATGTACCCCTGAGGGTACGTGTACCCAACTTTGGAAACCCCTGGACTAGAGGATGATGGATCAAACAGCCTGGAAACACACTGCAGTCACAGAATCTCATCACCACCTGTCTGAGTAGTTTTGATGTGAAAATGTTTTGCATTTTTGTGTTGTTTTTTTTCATCACATCGACCTTTACGTCAAAAAGCTGGACTCCTGCTGCCCGTTGCTCTGTAACCAACGCTAATTCACACCCATCTCTGGATTTTACATGAATCTGATCATCGGACATTCCTAATTACATCTCTGGTTTCTTATCCTGTCGTAGTAGCTACAGAATTAGATCAACTGCTGAATTCTCCTGAACGTTCCCCAGGTGAACTCAAACACCATCTGCACGGGATGAATAGTAAAACATCATCCCATTTATAACATTTACTCCTTTAACCTCCTAAGACCCAGGAAATGTCAGCAAACATTGTAACAAAATATGTAATTTAACAGAATTTTCACTGTTTATTTTACAGATTTTTCCTTTATTTTTAAGATACATGAAAATATTAATGAAATGACAAAAATATACTGTGATTTTACATGTCAAATGTAAAATAACACGAAAAAACTATGTGAATAACCAAAAAAATTCAATTTTTTTAAAAGAAATTTTTTCTTTTTTCACAGAAAAAAACAGTTAAAATACATTTGCAAATGTATTGTAATTTCACAAATATTTCTTTCCTATTTATGAGATTAAACTGTTAATTTAGAGTTTAATACTGTAAAATAATAATAATAATGATAATAATAATAATAATAATAATAATAATAATAATAATAATAATAATAATAATAATAATAATAATAAAATGAGATAAAATTACTGGCAATTAACTGTTAAAGAAGTATTTGTTCTGTAAGTTTAACAAGACTTGCTTGTTAACTGACAAATATCTTGTGTAATTACGGAAGGTTTCACAACAAAAATGTTGAATAAATGTATTTCTGTGAATGTATAACATGTATAAGCACTGATAAACTACAGTTTTTATCAGTGGATTGTACAACTTAGTCTCATTGAAAATTATTTATATATATTTATAGGTAATTTGATTGTTTTAATACATGAAAATAGTCTTTATTAAACATTAAAAAGTAAAAAAAAAAAAAAAAAAAAAAAGCAAAATCTCATGTAAAGTTAGGGCAAAAAACTATATTTTAATTATGGAAAATTACCATATTTTTATGAGATGGTTTTTTTCCATTATTTAACAGTATTTTTTGGGCTCCCTCGCTGCCAGAATATTACCGTTGTTTTCCTTTTTTTTTTTTTTTTTTTTTTTTACTAAATAAGTGCCTATAGTGGAAACATCATGATGCAACAGTTTTTTCAGATGCAGTTTTTTAAATATTTATGGAATGTCCTTTGTAGTGGACAGTTTTCTTTTCTTTGTTTTTTGTATAAAGTTGTGAAACTCTTGTCCACAAATGTGGACAATAAACCCATAGCTGGGTCATAGGAGGTTAAATACTTTAAAGGTATTTTAAAAGCTGTTATGAAAGAATCCTGTTCCTGCTTTGAATAATCTATTGTGTGTAAGTTATAGATATTTTTAGAATTGTCTCCTTACCTCCTTCTTTATGTTCTTTACCTCATTTTACTCTTCTTTTACTACTGTTTCTAAATTGCTTTTATGCTTTTGGTGTGTTTTATATGTGAAATATTAGTTGGACCTTTTTTTAACTGATACTCCCTAGAAGATGAGACCATGCATCACAATAGGACCTTCCTGGATAGATAATAAATTCATGTATTAAAGCTGCAGGAGTTGAAATCAGGGGAAAAAGCTTCAAAATCTGAAAATACACTCCTTCCATCTGCAGTTCTTTTTTCTCTGTCCAAATCAAAAGACATAAATATATATAACTTAATGCTGTTTCATGTTGCTATGCACAAACTCCACTTTTACAAGCTTCCCTTTATGTCTAAGTTGCATGAGACAGAATCGGATCTGAGATTGGTAATTAACCCTTCTACTTGTCCAAAAACACATGTGGTTAACCAGCAGTTTTGCATAACCTGAAAACAGACACAAGAAGCAGATGTAGAAGTCTCAAAGTCCCCTCAGAACATTTCAATTACAACACACTCAAAGGTAATTATGGAATTTTTTGCCTAGTGACATTAAATACTTTGAAGCACTGCTACTCTAAAGCCTTTCTTCTTGTTTTTCCTCATATTTTTTATTAGTACCTCACTTCAGCTCATTAACAATTGAGTTTTACCTTCACAAACTAACCACAAAATATACACAAAAAATAATCATGTGTCCTTATTATGAACTCACCCAAGTGCCATGATTGTGACCTTTAACGGACTTGCATTACAAATACCGGGAATTAAACCCCTTTGCTGTAGGAAACAATAACTTATAGACAATGAGCTGACCTCAGGAATACACTGACACTGACTGATGAAACAATACAATAGACAATGTGAAGCAGAAGAGTGTATTTCAACAAACAGAAAGTTGGTTCTAAGAAATCCTCTTCTATGACAATGTGATTCCGTTTAAAGTAGATGTTTAATTCCTGGTGTAATTATAATAGTGACTCATGAACAGTGTCTTCCCCTAGGCTGTACGGAGTGTAAACACACACTACACCTCACTGTAATACAAGAACCACTCACAGCACATGTGCCTCATGTCTGGCACATGTATGTTTACATTGTTTACACGGTCACATTTGCACTGTTTACATTGTTTACACTGTCACATTTTCACTACTTGCACCATTTACAGTTACATTTTCACTGTTTACACTGTTACGTGTGTTTATATTGTTTACACTGTCACATTTGCACTATTTACATTGTTTACACTGTTACATTTGCATTGTTTAGACTGTTACATGTGTGTTCACATTGTTTACGCTGTCACATTTGCACTGCTTACGCTGTCACATTTGCATGTTTACATGGTTACATGTATTTGTACACTGTTTACACTGTTACATGTGTGTTTATATTAATTACACTGTTACATTTGCACTATTTACACTTTTTACACTGTTACATGTGTTTATATTGCTTACACTGTCACATTTGCACTATTTACACTGTTTACACTGTCACATTTGCACTATTTACATGGTTACATGTATTTTTACATTGTTTACACTGTTACACGTGTGTTTATATTAATTACACTGTCACATTTGCACTATTTACATTGTTTACACTGTTACATTTGCATTGTTTAGACTGTTACATGTGTTCACATTGTTTACGCTGTCACATTTGCACTGCTTACGCTGTCACATTTGCATGTTTACATGGTTACATGTATTTGTACACTGTTTACACTGTTACATGTGTGTTTATATTAATTACACTGTCACATTTGCACCATTTACACTTTTTGCACTGTTACATGTGTTTACATTGTTTACACTCACATTTGCACTACTTGCACCATTTCCACTGTTACATTTTCACTGTTTACACTGTTACATGTGTTTATATTGCTTACACTGTCACATTTGCACTATTTACACTGTCACATTTGCACTGTTTACATGGTTACATGTATTTTTACATTGTTTACACTGTTACACGTGTGTTTATATTAATTACACTGTCACATTTGCACTATTTACATTGTTTACACTGTTACATTTGCACATTTTTTGATTGCACACTATCTCTCTATCTCTCTATCTATCTATCTATCTATCTAATAAAAAAGTTTGTATCTTATTGTGTTGTTATTTAGATGTAACTGTAGTGTCGCTGGAGACCATCCACAATTTCATTGCACAGCTGGTTTACTGACAGTAAAACTATTATTATATATTATTATATTATACAGTATATTATTAACTATTATTATTATTATTATTATTATTATTATTATTATTATTATTATTATTATTATTGTTATATATCTATTCTATTCTATTCTATTCTATTCTATTCTATTCTATTCTATTCTATTCTATTCTATTCTATTCCGTTCTGTTTACAGACTTATTCTTAGCCTTCCCCTTTGTGCTGTCTTCATTAACGCTGCCAGTATGTGACAGATCTTGGATAATGACATACGAGTTCCCAGATTCTGTGTACCAACATATTTAGACATGCTTGTTTGCATAAAAAGATTGAACTCTGGGGAGTCCTCAACAACACAATAGTAAATAGCAGTATGTGTTGAGTTCAAGGTCGATGGAAAAAGAACAATGGAGCAGGAAAAGGCTGTATTTAATAGAGTCAGATATTTATGCTGAGAGAGCCTTGTCTCATCCAGCTCCTCTGATCACAGTGTTGAGAGGACTTCCTGTTGGGCTGGTTAATACTCACTAAGAACCAACAAATTTAGAGCTCTACATCACAACAAACCAACAGTAGTCAAACCCAGCCAAAACACACACACACACACACACACACACACACACACACACACACACACACACACACACACACACACACACACACACACACACACACACACACATCTCTGTTTGATAAAATATTAACATTGCTGCCAGAGCGGAACACTAGTATGACTTTTTTAGGCTGTTTCAGTACGTGGGTCTGCAGATAGCTGTTTCTGTATCAGGCTGTGGAAAGGCCGGGGCCGGGGTGTCAGGTGGAGGGAAGCCAGCTGTGGACACAATTGTCCGGATAGTAACAGAAAACAGGACTTGTTTCCTGTTGAGAAAACATGGTGGAAGTTGTTTACTTACGAAGAAGGGAAGTGTGGATCTTTTTGGCTCGGGTCCGACATGATTTTCAGTTGAGTTGTTTTTCTAATGTGTTTCCAGGCATGGATTGAAGAGAGCACCATTAAGCAACTTTCATCTGGATAAACATTTTTGCAACATGTCTTTGACTCATTTTTAACCCTTAAAGACCTCACCAAAAGCATCTGCTTATCTAAAATATTTAATTAGATTTTTACTTCTTATGCTGTCAGTACATTTAATAAGTCTGGTAAAATGCAGTTTCTCAGCTTTTTAGCATATTTCTTTATTTCTTTATTTATTTGCACGTCATAAAACAGCAAGACAGAAAAAAACAATTCAAACAAGTCACATTATTGTGCAGGAGAGGTTAGAAGCCAAAAAAGGCTTATATGAAAACCTCCCCGGAAATGAACAATACAAAAGAAAAACAAAAAGAGTTTTAAAATACAATATAACTGAATTAATAAACTAAAGTAAAAACAATAAAAATGTAAATCACATTACAAATCATCAAATACAAATCAAATGATATATAGCCCTACATTTTTTCATGAATTAAAGTCCTTTTCAGATGCTTTTTAAACAGTGATAAAGTAGATGTTGATTGAAGTTCCGGTCTTAGATTTTTCCACAGATTTGGTCCACGATATTTCAGAGAATACTGACTGACAGAAGTTCGGCTGTACGGAAGATAACATTTGCTTGAATATCGTGTAGAATAGTTGTGAATAACAAAAGACAACATAAAGAAATTCTGAAAAACTTTGGGAAGAATATGAGTTAAGTGAACATATTTGTATAGGTGAAGACACAGGTCTGGTAAACGTTCACATCAAATCTGAGAGAAGTTTGAATTTTTTGAAAAGAGGAGCAGATGAATCGAATTAAATGTGTCTTATTTAGGTGTTCTGTGGCTCCATAGTGACCATGGAAACATTATCATCTTCTGCAACACTGAGAATGTTTACATGACCATAAAAGCACAATAACTGGGAGTAATTTGATTATTGTAATAATCAGATCTAATGCATTTACACGCACTTAAATGCAATAATTTAAAAAATCCTGGTTTAGACGCTTCAGTCCATTATCGGATTTCTTTCAGAGTACATATGTACTTAGTGATGGTAGACTTAAACTTCCTGTTACTGAGCCTGTTTACATGACCATAAAAATCTGATAACTGGGAGTAATCCAATTATCAGATGTGACATGTTTACATGCGCTTCAGAAATGCAATCGTTTTTACATGTTTCAGTCCATTATTTGATTTCTTTTGGAGTATACGTACATAAGCTATGACATAAGATGTACACTTCCTGTCATTTTCAAAACATCTGGTCTTGTCTGGTTGACCATGGCAGCATCTACAGTGTCAGCATTAGCTGTTCTGCACTGTAAAAAAGAAAAAGTTGAGGAAACGTAAAATATCAAGGCAACGTGATGCAAGAGATTTTTGAGTTTTCTCAGCTTTTGCCTTCTGTTGTTGACTTAACTAAGGTTTACAAGATCTGACAAGAGTTCTGCCAACTTGGATCTTCTTGTTCACCTAATTAGGATAATCCTGGAAGGCTACCAAAGAACTTCTGGTTTCAATGCCATGTATTTCTGCCTTCACCTAATGCAGAAATTCTTGTTGAATAAACATACAATTATTCCTTCAATGCCATGTATTCCTAAATTCACCAAACACAGATATTCTTGTTAAATAATCATACAATTCTTACTCCAGTGAGTTGAAAATTTAAATAAAGGAAAATGTATGTTGCTGTAATTATATTTGAAAAATGTTCAGTAAATAGATATTGAATAAAACAAAGCACAACTGAATCTTATCTGAAATCTTATTTATTTTGTGCCAAGAGCTCCTTCTTAGACTGGTACAGTTTCAGCACACTGTAAAAACCATGTTTCCCTCTTCCACCACACCTGACAGTCGTTCTCAGGCTTCTGCAGAGCTTGATGATAGGATTATCATTTGAATCAGGTGTGTTGGAAGAGGGATCCATCTAAAACATGCAGGATAGTGGTTCTCCAGGACCAGGGTTGGTGACCCCTGGTCTAGTTCAAATTTGTTCAGACCATGTGTGCATGCACACTTCAGTCATCTATAGGGTTTCCCACTGGTTCCCAACTTCACTCAAAAAATCTACTCAAAAGTTGGTCATCTTTGTTGTGCTGTTTAGAAAATCTTAGTTAGGACAACAATGAGAGAAATTTGCTGGGCAGACAAGTTTTTGTAGGTTGTAAATGGAAAGCTTTATTTCTGAGTCAGTTTAATTTGAAAACTTTAATGAAATCAACAATTACTAGTTTTTGTTTTTACAGTGTGATGTGGGAGCTAATAAGACTGCAAAATAAGTCACATGTTGCTGCTATCCTTCATTTCATTTCATTGCTTGTTTACCTTTTTCCTTAAGCTCAAGTTGTCGCTGTATAAAAAAATTTAATAAAAAAAAACCTAAAAGAAATCAGATTAACCTGTATACATGTGTAAAGACATCAGAGTATTGGGGAGAAATCTAGGTGCGTTAATCTGATTTCTCATAATCAGATTACTGCTGTTACTTAATAAAACCTATCAGATTATCCTGTTTACATGATCGCTTGAATAATCTGACAACTCCAGAAATCTGATAGTAATCAGAGTATTGGTCTGCATGTAAACAGGAAAGAGGTGATGACACGCACATCCAGTTGCTAAAAGGTGTTGCAGAATCCCAAAAAAACAGTGGATGAAAGAATAAGATATGGTCTGCACAGCCTGTGAGCTCCCAAGAAGATATTTACTCACCACAGCAGTGACGTTTCAGGCATCGGCTTTTCATCAGACAAGTTCAGACACAGGTTGTACAGACCATATCCTGTTCTTTCATGTACGTAAACAGGCTCACTGATTCACCAATGAAAGCCATACAGCCATGACAGTGGTCGTATATACTTGTTTTTATATCCAGTCGATGACATATTTTGCTGAAAAAATCACGTTTGCTTCAGTTGTCAGCTTTTTGATATAATAACCTTCAAATTTACCATGAGCTTTTTTGAACATCTACACGATCAGTGACTTGAATATAGGAAAAAAAAACAGATTTTCAGTGAAAAACATGAAATGCAGAGCGTAAAATGCCATAAAATTACGTATGGTCACATGTAATTCTTAAGATGAAACAGCCTTCATGTCTTTATGTTGTTCCCTTCATCACTAACATTCACTATATTTTTCTCTAACACGAGGGATTCATCTATAAGACCAAACGAACATACAGGTCTTTGTTGTTGAGCACATGTGCACTTTTCACAGACCCCCGACAGATCCATTCATCTCTCCTCTTCTATTCATCTTACCAGCAGCAGTGCATACAATATGGCAGTTTTGATGAGAAACTATTGACAAAGATTTTGTGATTGATTTTTTTTTTTTCTATAAATACGTAGCATCACGGCTTGGTCAAAATATATCAAGGCGCCACCAAAAAAAAAAAAAAAAAAAAAAGATAAATGTTTGTATCGTCTGAGATGTATTATATTTCCCAGACTGTTAAATATATTCAGGAGGAGGAATGTGTTTATTTTCTTTACTAGAACATTCCACTTCTACAGGTACAAACAGTCCCTTTAAAGGCTACACTGTTTATTTTCTATCACGCTTATAATAAGA
Organism: Sphaeramia orbicularis; assembly: GCF_902148855.1. Classification (NCBI taxonomy): domain Eukaryota; kingdom Metazoa; phylum Chordata; class Actinopteri; order Kurtiformes; family Apogonidae; genus Sphaeramia; species Sphaeramia orbicularis. The sequence continues at coordinate 45,066,512 of NC_043962.1, read as the reverse complement.
TCTATGTGTTTACTGACTGCCGAACTTAGGATTGGTATTTTTTCACGCTCCCAGGAGGATCTCAATCACGGCCTGCTCAAAGTATCTGCTCAGTCTAGACTCCGACCGGTGGCCTTTGCCCAGATCACAGCAGCATGGCCTGTCTTTCAGACGCATGCTACTTAGTGACTGGCGTGCCTAATGAGATGCAGAATGACTGCCAGACGAGGAATTTGAGATATGTCCATCAGATGTACAGCCACACTCCAAGACTTAAGTAGAAGCAGCAGGAGTCCAAGTCTGACTGATGTTTGTCTCCTTTTACACTTTCCTTTACGATGGGTCTTTCTGTTTCATATTTTTATTGATGTGTTTACAGGAGGAACAAAGGCACTTATATATACCAGGGTGCACCAATGTCAACTTTAATTATGTTTGTACACAACATTACATTGAGATTTGCATATTTTTAAGAACAAATAACAATGAATACGATGGGTCTTTAACCTATTTGATGGGATTGTATAACTAACAGTAGTCCTACAGCCCTATAGTCAGACTAGGGATGTAATGCTTACCAGTATGATGATAAACTGCGGTAAAATTGCACACGGTTAGTATTACCGTTTAAATTCTAATTATCATGATAACCGTGTTTGATTACTGCACTTTTAAGGGAAAAAACCCTATGTAAAAATTTGCTTTTATGTCAAATATTTGAGTATAGTTTTAATTTATTACAATTTTGATTTTATATACCTAATATTTGGAATCAATATTCACTTTTAAAGTCTTTGAAAAGGTTTGTTAAGCATCTTTGTGTTATTTATGCAATAAAGTATATCAATTTTTCCAATCAGATTTTATATTTTTTTGTGTTTTCTGGCCTTTTATGTTTTTATAATAGGTTAAAGTGAAAAAATAGTAGACAGATAAGATAGATGAAGTTGTGCTGAAAAAAAAAAGATACTTTAACATGGGTATAGTAAACATTTCTTTATATAGTACAGGGTGGGGAAGCAAAATTTACAATATTTTGAGGCAGGGATTGAAAGACAGTGTATGACCAATTAGTTTATTGAAAGTCATGAGAATTTATTTGCCACAAGGAAACTGACATAATAGAAAATGTTTTTATTCTATGTGTCCTCCTTCTTTCTCAATAACTGCCTTCACACGCTTCCTGAAACTTGCGCAAGTGTTCCTCAAATATTCAGGTGACAACTTCTCCCATTCTTCTTTAATAGTATCTTCCAGACTTTCTCGTAATAGTTTTGCTCATAGTCATTCTCTTCTTTCCATTATAAACAGTCTTTATGGACACTCCAACTATTTTTGAAATCTCCTTTGGTGTGACGAGTGCATTCAGTAAATCACACACTCTTTGACGTTTGCTTTCCTGATTACTCATATGGGCAAAAGTTTCTGAAAAGGTATGGATAATAGTGTTAGGTATGATTATGACATCAATATATGTTTGGTTTCAAAACAATTGATGTAGTGCCTGCTGAGAAAAAACAACTAAATGTTCATTGTAAATTTTGCTTCCCCACCCTGTATATAAAGGCAAAATCAAAAGTACTGAAAAACAGACAAAATAGGCTCAGACCCCTAAGGGTTAATATTTGAATGTTTCTGCCAACAGAAGGTACATTGTGCCTATTATTTAATTTTATTATTATTATCATTTTTAAATACAACTTTGTTAAATTACTTCAATGTGTGTATCAGTACTTTTTGAACATTGTGAGCACAATTTCAATAATACCGTGATAATAATGATAACCGTGATAATTTTGGTCACAATAACCGTGATATGAAATTTTCATATCGTTACATCCCTAAGTCAGACATAAAATGAACTCCAGAAAAGACGTGTGTTCAGACAGTTTACCCAGAGTCAAACTTCTCCAACTCCTCCAAACAACATACAATTGATAATAGGTCATTTATTATGATATTGTTGAAGACGTAGGTCAGATGACTGAATAGTGCATTAAAGACTATTAAAGTTGCCGTATGAAGTCAGATCACTGCGTTATTATGTTACACTGTAATGGTTTTATGGTGTTTTTATGCAAGAACAGAAAAATGTAATAGTGCAAGTTGATTTGATTATATAATGAAATTAAATGATGTCATTTTCCTGATGGAGTTTTAGAAATTACCCGACTTTAGTCAGTAATAGTTTTGGTAAAAAAAAAAAAAAAATTACTAGAACAACAAATAGTCTACATATGATTAACAAAGAGTTGTACTTCAGTAAAGATGCATCATTGCAACATATAGTATTGAACAGAACCTGTGCATCCAACAAAATATATGGTTCAACACCCTCAAAGAGAATTACTTAAGAAGACATTTCAGTGATTAATTAATAGTCTTTAGGTTTGTTTGTATGTATTACATGGGTATTCTGTTGATTAGAATAGAATAGAATAGAATAGAAAAGGACAGTATAAAAAATGTAAGCAATGTACAAAAGCTACAAGATAAAATATTAAATATACATATACTACTAAAGTACTACAAAAACTACTGATATTTACAAAAAGCTACTTCTATATACAGATGAGAAATATGTACAACAAATAAGGATATATACAAACAATATAGGATATATACAGGAGAGATTAAGAAAAAAGGTGCATGGGTTGTGAATATTGCACAATTGCACTGTCTATTAGACTGGGGGGTGATGGTTGTTCAGTCTATGTGTGTGTGTGTGTGTGTGTGTGTGTGTGTGTGTGTGTGTGGGGGGGGGGGGGGGGGGGGGGGGGGGGGGTTTAAACTGTGCTTGAGTCTGTTTGTTTTTGTTTTTAGTGTCCTGAATCTCCTTCCCGGAGGGGAGGGGCAAGACGAGGGGGTGTCCAGGGTGTGATGTCATGTTATTTAGCTGTTTGATTACAATAGATTTAATTGGAATCATTTTATTGTCTTTTCTATATGTGTTCTTCTATCTGTACTGTTATATTATGGCGCTCTAATGAGTGTGTATTTTGTCTGTCACAATGTAAACGTTTTATAACCCCTGGAAGAATAGCTGCTGCTATGTGAAAGCTAACAGAGATCTAAGTAAACAAACAAAACAAAAATATGTTCTTACTTTTATGATAATTTGCATCAACATGTTGTGTGGAATAATCAGGGTCGCTACGGCATTGTTCTCAGACTGTTTGTAAGTGGTGGAAAATTCATTTGTCAGTACTGTAACCTGCAGCAGTGAAATTCCGTTCACCTTTTCTGATGTTGGCATGGCTTGACTCCACACGAATGAATAAAAAAAAAGCTGTTTTTGCCCCAACATGACACTTAAATGTCACACCCTTATGAGATTTGCTCAAAGATGCTTGCATCGCACTACAATACGTAAAAAAAAATCCCTGTTTTTTTATTCAACATGACACTTAAATGTCACACCCTCATGAGACTTGCTTGATGATTTCTGCATGACTTGATGCCACTTAATGTTTTTATTGTTGGTATTTAGTGTGAATGGACACTTGAATGTCACACTGCAGTGAAACCTAAAAACACAGAGTTTAACACCATTTTACAGTAAGATGTTACAATGCAAGTACAATAGATATTATTCTTACTTGATTATCAGTTTATGGGTTTTATATGCTCCATGGGTCCACCTCTTCTAACCAGGAGGTTTCTTATTAGTGCAGCTGACTTTGTTTTTGATGTATTTCTAACTAAAATGTGACATTATTGTGTAATGTCAGGGTTTGGCAGGTTTTAGAGCTTATGTTGGCTACTCATATAACTTCAAAATGTTCAGTTTTCATTGAAAATAACACCAGATATTTTTTTTGGTTGTGTAGCAACTGCATGAAACATAAACAGTGAAATCATCCGTGTCATGGCCGTGAAGCCAACATGGTTTTCAGTCCATAAATAAGCACAGTATTTCAACACGTTTATATAATATTTAGATTATTTCCAATTTGCACAAGACATCACACACAACAAAATTCATATTACATATATTACTCATATTTACAGAAATTTCAGTGCTTTTTATGTACAAATATACTATATACAAACAGATACAACTCAATACATAAAATATACATTTTACTTTGGGGTTCTCAGGGTGTTCTGAATAACATCAGTGCTGTACAACTCATTAATATACAGGAAATTGTTTTCGTCTGGAGTACAAATGAAGCCTAAACAGACCCCCATGGTCCAGGATGTCAGAAGAGTTTAGGAAGCGTGTTGACGTAGTGTGTGTGGAATGTGGGAGCCACGGGGGGGTCAGTGGGTAGGTAGATAGACTCCTCCAACTGTGGCCAGCCTCACTTCATCAAAACCCCAAACACCCCCATCTGTGTGTGTTTCTCAATGTCCTTCCATTTCAAGACAGTTCCAGCTCCATCTGCTGCACAGAAATTAAAGCCATTCTTTAGGGATCCACATGAAGGCTGTCTGCTGTAACATGAAACACATCCTTGAACAAATTATGTTAATAAGGATGCGTGATAGAACCTGGATAGTAAATGCTGCAAACCTCAACCTTCCTTTTTTCTTTTCTTTTTGTGGTATGTCAAAGAAAAGGTTGCTCTAAAGTTGTTTTCTGACAAAACCCACAAAAACAAAGCACTGAGAAACACGCCAAAACGGAAAGCTTAACACAAAAGATGAGGTGACTACCTCGGTTACTCAGGGATGTGTGGTCTGGAAGAGTCATTTTCAGCACCACACACCTTCTGGCTGCCATGAAAGTTTTATCTTTGTGTACACTCCCTAACAGGAAAGGGTGTTAAGTGGCACTGCAGGGGGAGAAAAACACCAGTAAAAGAAACAGTGTTCCTGTGCTTTCTCTCACTGAAGGATGCAGAGGCTGTACTTGATCCCTTGTAGCAAAGCATAGCTGAATAAAATATTAAACATTAATATCATACTCAGTTGACAAACAGGAATATATTAAGAGAAAATTGTGATTGCACCAACTTTTTTCAAATCTGTATTACACACTTTATACACTTTACATTTTCTGAAGGTATATTAAAAAAAAAAAAAAAAAAAGTTGCACACTGACTCCAGCAAGAAGACATTCTGAACATATACCAAGTATATTTCCTCTTAACCCATAAAGACCCAGTGCTACTTTTGTGGCAGTTCCCAATTTTTCTCTATATCTAACCTTCCTTAGGTGACTTATCACCATTTATTCTAATATTATCTTCTTTATTTTAATTTTTTTTCAGTGAAAATCTGGTATTTTCTGACATTTAATTCACTGATCATGTAGATGTTCATTAAAGCTCAGAGTAAAGTTGGTTATTATATCAGAAATAGAGAAAACCGAAGAAAAAGTGACTTTTTCAGTCAAATATATCATTAACTGAACATAAACCAAGTGTCTCCATCCACTGTCATTGATCCAACTGCATGGATTTTACTGGTGAATCAATGTTGTAGAAGATGACGGTGTTTCCATGGTAACTACAGAGCCTCTGAATGCCCAAATGGGTCGCATCTGATGACCATGAAAAGATGACAAACTGTATTTTACACCAATTATTTACATGTATTGATAGGATTAATGGATCAACAGGTATTAACCAGTTTAGATCAGTAGATGGTTTTGGTCTTTGGTGGATGTTTGGGTCTTTATGGGTTAATGATTTATTGTACAAGCATCTTCTTTGTATTGGATTCAGGGAAACTTTCAGTCATTGTCTGTCAAGTTCAGAGACGTGTACCATCCTGTGACTGCCAGTCGTATTTTCACTCCCACATCAGTAAACAGAGTTGCCAGGCTGTGTGTTTACTCCGCCTGAATGGAGGACTTTGGAGAATTGTCCAGCTCTCTCCAGTTTACAGAACTGGCTGTGGGGCTCCGATTGGTCATCTTAGTCAGCAGCGTTGTTCTGCGGAGGCTGCTGTCTGAATCCTCTTTCCTGAAATTCGAGTTCATTTTGTGGCAGCAGGAGAAGCAGTGCACAAAATCCTGGAGGAGATGACCGCTGAAGATCATGTATATCCAGGGGTTACAGCAGCTGTTGAGACTGGCAAGCAGAGCAGACAGAGTCACTGCTGTGTTCTCAGAATCTAGAGAACAGAGAGAGGAAAGAGGAAAAGGATGATTAATCCACAAAACATCTGGTAGAGGCCAGGCTACAGAAATGCCTGTCGAAGTCAATTTATCTGGTGTTACAATGTAAAACCAAAAAATCTGCCCAAAACACATGTATAAAAAGTTATGGTCACAAAAAATATGCTGTCTTTTGTAAGTCAAACGTTCTGAATTCTTCTTATTCTTCAGTATTTTCTTAACAAAGTGCTGTTATTTATTTTATTTTAGTGCAGTTTAATACCTTCTAGGCATGCTGAGTTAATAATCAGAAAACAGCAAAGAAAAGCTCATAAAACTAGAAGCACTCGGAGAGCGCAAACCTCCGCCAAGGCAGATCAGATTTGGATGAAATTTTCAGGAAATGTTGATACTGGCGCAAGGAACAAATGATTAAATTTTGGTGGTGATCAGGAGTGGGGGGGTGGGGGGCACTGATCTGCCTTCTACGAGTGCTTTTCTAGAAAAGCCAGCGCAGACCTCCGCCATGGCAGATCAGTGACCCCCACACCCACTCCTGATCACCACCAAAATTTTATCATTTGTTCCTTGCGCCAGTATCAACATTTCCTGAAAATTTCATCCAAATCCGTCTTTAACTTCTTGAGTTATTTTGCACACAGACAAACAGACAGACAGACAGACAGACAGACAAACCAACGCCGACAAAAACACAACCTCTTTGGCGGAGGTAAAAAAAAAAATAAATAAAAAGAAACGAAAGCACATGTAATATTATCACGCATTTCATATCAGACAACAGATAAATAAAAACAAAAGACCATGAATTAAAATGATCGCACTAATTTTCCTCTTCTAACCTCCACCATATGAACAACTTTGTCTTTTTAAGGATAATGCAGGACGTTAGGATTTAAAGATAAACAGAGAACATAAACCCCATTTACGTTAAAACATTTTTCATTATCTTATTTATCTGATGTTGCTGTGTTTTTGCGTGCTTTTGTGTTCTTTTAGCAAATAAATTCGTGCGTAAAAGCTGTGCGCTCTCGGGCTTGTGTTTACGCACGGTGACTTTCTCCTGTAGCGCGTTGCTAAGTGCTTTTTACGCAGTGGTATTTTTTTGGCAAGAGAAGTGTTTTAGTAATAATAAATAAACTTCTTGATTCATTTCTTCATTACTTACCGTCCCACTGGAAATTTTCATCCCACACGGACCACATCTGCACTATGAAAAACGGCGCCCAGCAAATAATGTACGCCAAAACTATCACAAAAGTCATTTTTACAGTCCGCAGTTTGGCTCTGGATATAGTTGTGATGCTGCTGACAGAATTCTTCCCAATCAGCCCTTTCTTATTCGCAGCACCAGGCATCGTTTTTCTTTTCTTGTATTGGATATTTTTCCATATGCTGTGACAGATGAATCCGTAACATATCATAAGAATAACCACAGGCACGAGGAAGATGCCCACGGTTATCCAGGTGATGTACGCCTTGGCTCCCCAGGGTTCGATGAAGTGCGCCCAACAGTCGTAAACATCCGAACCGTTTTTGATCTCACTCAGAGAGAAGATAAAGTACTGGGGGGTGCTGAGGACCAGGCTGCACATCCACGTGGAGATGATCATGATGTAGGAGCGCTGAGTGGGCTGCTGGAGGGTTTTCAAAGGGTGGCAAATAGCGATATAGCGGTCCACGGTCATCATCACCATCATGTAAGTGGACGCGAACATTCCCATAACCTGGAGGTGTTTGACTATCCTGCAGAGGAAATCTGGACCGTAGAAGCGGTAGGTGATCTCCCAGCAGAGTTGAGGTAACACCTGGAAGAAGGCGACCACCAGATCTGCCAAACTGAGGTGTTTGATAAAAAGATGCATGCGTGACATCTTCTTCTTGGTGTTGTACATGGCCAACAGGACGCTGATATTACCCATCACAGCCACCACGAAAGTGATGCTCAGAACCATGATCTCGATTTTGGCCACCTCTTCGTTTCTCGCATACGGGTCGGATCCGTTCGGGTGAGCGGTGGTGTTTTCAGAAGTTTCCATCCTTAGGTCATGAGTGGGACTGAAATCCACAGACTGGTTCCCTGCGCTCAGGAGCAGCGCATAGTCAGGAGTGTGCATGGCACTGCCCCTCTGTGCGCCCTAGCAGATGCAGTGCCAGAGGGGCTGTGAAGTGCCTCTCCAACCCCTATATGGTGCTACCTGATGCTGAGACACTGGAACTGATTGCTGTCTGGCTCGTAGCTGCCGTCGGGGCCTTTTAAACTCGAATCAAATTTCACTGAGTGCTGCGTAAAGAGAATACACTGCAAAAAATAAGACCAGATCGCTTATTTAACCCTTCCACGCATGAATTACGAGAACCTTAGCAGAGATTTTTTTTTTCTTGAGTGTTTTTATTCCTCCTAGCACATGAAAAAAAAAAAAAAAGAAAGAAACAATGCAATTTTTTTTTTTTTTCATGGAGTTACAAAAATGTCCATGCATTTAATTTTTGAAGTAAAGAAACGTGTGTTTAAAACCCATTATCAGAAAATACGGAAGAGGATTAGGGCCACTGGAAAAAAAAATACAATAAACTAAGGTCCAATATTTATTTCTTATTACTATTATGAGAAAAAAAAGGGCAGAATTCTGAGATTAAAGTCAGAATTCTGAGAAAAAAGTCAGAATTCGGAGAAAAAAAGTTAGAATTCTGAGATTAGCATCAAAATTTTGGGTTTAAAGTCAGAATTTTGAGAAAAAAGTAAGAATTCGGAGAAAAAAGTTAGAATTATGAGATTAACATCAAAATTCTGAGTTTAAAGTCAGAATTTTGAGGAAAAAAGTCAGAATTCTGAGTTTAAAGTCAGAATTCTGAGGGGAAAAAAAAAGCAGAATTCTGAGTTTAAAGTCAGAATTCTGAGATTAAAGTCAGGATTCTGAGAAAAAAGTCAGAATTCTGAGGAAAAAGTTAGAATTCTGAGATTAGCATCAAAATTTTGGGTTTAAAGTCAGGATTCTGAGAAAAAAGTAAGAATTCGGAGAAAAAAGTTACAATTCTGAGATTAGCATCAAAATTTTGGGTTTAAAGTCAGAATTCGGAGAAAAAAGTAAGAATTCGGAGAAAAAAGTTACAATTCTGAGATTAACGTCAAAATTCTGAGTGTAAAGTCAGAATTCTGAGAAAAAAGTCAGAATTCTGAGTTTAAAGTCAGAATTCTGAGGAAAAAAAAGTAGAATTCTGAGTTTAAAGTCAGAATTCTGAGATTAAAGTCAGGATTCTGATATTAAAGTAAGAATTCTGAGGGAAAAAAGTAGAATTCTGAGTTTAAAGTCAGAATTCTGAGATTAAAGTCAGGATTCTGATGTTAAAGTAAGAATTCTGAGGTTAAAGTCTAAATTCTGAGAAAAAAGTCAGAATTCTGAGTTTAAAATTCTGAGATTAAAGTCAGGATTCTGAGTTTAAAGTCCAGTGGCCCTAACCTGTTCCATAAGAAAGTAATATGAAAACAATGAAATAAAAACATTTTTAATGCTGCAAATCTGATGTTTTCTCACATTTTAACATATTCTAGTCCTAGTTAGTACTCACGTCATGGAAATAACATGCAAAAAAAAAACAACAAAACCTTAGTGTCTACCAAATAACAGGTGATTTACACTCAAACATGTCAGTGTAGATCAGGTTTATGAAGAACAGCAAAGTGACAGTAATGGTCTGAATATCAGTGTATGGGATGGTGCATAAACAGCCACTGTGCCGGCTGATACGGAACTAAACCAACAAAACCCATAAATATACAAGAGAACAGCTGGAGAAGAACTGTCCACTGGAGTGACCACTATGCATGAAAGGGTTAATATACGGTGATAACTCATCAAACAACTTTCAAAAGTAATATATGTGTGTACAAAATACATAAACACTGACAACTGACGTTTTTATGATTTTATTAAGTGATATTTATAAAATTATTCATGTTTTCATAGATAATTTCTTTTTAATGTAAAATGACAGCTGCTGGAAATATCCCAGTATCCTTGAGTTATATAACTGAATTACTACACAGAGAATTTTTTATTTTTATTTTTTAAGTATATATTTAACTTGTTTTACTTCTAAATGTTAAATGCTATTACTGACTGTCTGGTCACTTTTTGCAGTGTGCTGTCTACCCCTCCCCTTGGTGGAAGTGAACTCCACATCATCACAGTTCACAGAACCATAACAACATGTCAAATATTTTAAAACAGGTTTGAGTAAAGAGTGGCAGATTAAAACCCACTGACAATGTGACCGCAAGGATTATAATGAGAAAGAATCGGTTGTTTGAGGAGTATAAATGTTTCAGCTGTGTAGAAATGTTCAAATTATCTCAAATAGGAAAAATACACACCTTTAAATGTGTCATTGAATTATGATGCTATGTTTTCTGGAGATGCACAAAACACGAAAGGCATTGACCAGGAAACAGGAATGTTGTTGACTTCATCTGGGATGTACAGTATGTGTTCTTGTGCAATGATGAACTGTTTAAAATTGTTTATCTTGACATTTTTTCCTCTTGGAGAAGGCTCGACATTCTGAGGCTCTGCTTTTATATGTTAAAGTCAAAGGTCAAACTGAATAAATCAGTCACAATGAACATGAATTATCTTGATTGATTATTTTCTATAAAAATCAGTGTCTTGTCTGCCTGTGCTTCAGCCATTAAATGTTACATTTCACTTTCATTGTAATAACCACTCTCAAAGTTGGCCTTTTATAAGGGTCAAATTTGTACAATTCAAGCAAACGTTACAGTATCTTTAATATCATAAATGTGTTTTTTAACCAAATACTTTCTCTGACCAGATGGTCTGATGTCCATCTTTAAGAATTTTGACCTCAGTCATAGGATTTAAGGATTAATACATCTTCACACACTATAAACCAAACTATATACATAAACACACACACACACACACACATATATACATACATACTTACATGAATATATATATATATATATATATACACACACACACACACACACACACACACACACACACACATATATATATATACACATACATATATATATATATATATATATATATATATATATATATATATATATATATATATATATATACATATATGATGTGTGTATTTATTTATTTATAATTCCCAAAAAAGCCAGAGTGATGGTATTGTAATTGTTTTGTCATCTGTCCGTTTGTCTGTCTGTCCATTCAATGCCATAAATGCATTATCTGAAGAATGCATTGACATATCTGCACCATATTTATACTGTTGATGCATCTTGGCATGGAGCAGAAGCCTATTGAAAATAGGTGACCTTGACCTATTTTCTCAAGGTCAAATGGCCTTGTGGCTTGTACAGTTATAATATCTGAGTACTTTCAAATATGAATATGTATATAATAAGTTATACACAAAGACAATCTAATCTAAATTATACAGCAGTAACTTTCAACATAATTTCACACTATATTTGGCCAATTAAAAGTGTGCAGCACGTTGTGTTGTATTTTATAACAGTTATTTTGTGCTTATAGATTTTGTCTCAAGGGTCCCCAGATAAGGATTAACAGAGCATAACTTTAATTGTACAGAGTGTTGCATCATGGGTGTTTTTGTCTTGAATGAATGTTCAGTGTTCTTTACATTTTTTAATAGTCTACAGTCATCCTAAACTAAATCAGTTAATTGAACTCACTAAAATAACAACAATAATCCTTTCCGCAAATGTAAATGTACTCAGATCAGTCAAGTTATTTTACCTTTACTTGTTTTATTCATTTAGATGTGCTGCTTATTAGATTTGATTAGATTACACTTTATTGATCCCACAACTGGGAAATTCACTGGTCAAGGCAGCATCAGATTAATGTGCATGCATGGATAGTGTAATAGATACATGATATAAAAAAATAATGATAGTAGGAAGTAATAAAAGCCAACATGCCATGTACATATTAACATTAGAGCAGAACACAAACTGAACAGAGTTAGACTGTTGGGGGTGAATGACCTGTGGTAGTCCTCCTTCTGCACTGTGGGTGTATCAGTCTGCCAATGAAGCCTCCACAGTCTGCTGCAGTGGGTGAGAGGTGTTGTCCATGATGGATGTTGGCTTGGCTAACATCCTCCTCTCACCATCTGCTCCACAGTGTCCAGTGTCCAGCCCAGGACAGTCTCTTCCTGACCTGTTCAGTGCTGCCTGCTCCCCATCAGACCACAACAGAACACTTTAGCATTTTTTGTACAAGGCATCCATGCTATGTGTCCAGTCCAGTTTATTGTTTAGGCGAACACTCAGATATTTAAAACTGTCCACCAACTCAGTGTCCAAACCCTGGGTGCTCACTGGTGCAGGCTTGCTGGTGTTTAAAGTCAGGTGGTTGTGCTCTGACCAGTCCGCAAAGTCCCTAATGACTGACCTGTACTCCAGCTTCGACCCCTCAGACACACAGCCAACAATGGCTGAGTCACTGGAGAACTTCTGGAGATGAAAGCTGCTGTATGTGAAGTTTGAAATAGATGGTGAACAGGAACGGAGAGAACACCGGCCCATGAGGGGCCTCCGTACTGCAGAGTACAGTCTCAGACACACAATTACACAGTGACACATGCTGTGGACTGTTGGTCAGATAGTCTATGGTCCATGCAGCCAGATGTCCATCCACCCCAGCCCTTTCCAGCTTTGCACACATTAGCATCAGTTGAATGGAGTTCAAAGCGCTGGAGAGGTCGAAGAACGTTACTCTCTCAGCGCTCCCAGTGGTCTCCAGGTGTCAGAATCGGAAGCAGCAGGTGCATCACTGTGTTCAAAGTGTCCAATTGTGAGTGAGAGAGGGGGGTGGACTGGGTGGGGGGGTGGAGAGGTGTGAAGACTGAAGGGGAGGGGGGGTTGAGGCATAGTGGTAGTGGCTGCTGGGCTGGAGATGTGTGTAGAGGGGGGGGACAGGGTGGCCGAGGGGCTGGGGATGGAATCAAATCTACTGAAAAACAGATTCAGTTTGTTGTCCCAGTGCTGGTCCCCTTCAGTGGTCCCTCCAGCTGCATTCTAACCTGAGGTGGTCTTCAGGCCTCTCCATACATCTCTCATGTTGATCTACTCCAGCTTCTCCTCCAGCTTTCTCCTGTATCTGTCCTTGGCCTTCCTCATCCCCTTTCTGAGCTCATGCTGAACCCTCTTCTGCTCCTCTCTGTCTGCTGATCTTAAAGCCCTCTTCTTCCTGTTCAGCAGTGCTTTAAGGTCAGGCGTCACCCAGGGTGCGTTGTTGGAGAAACACTGTCCTCTACGGGTGGGCACAGTGTTCTCCACACAGAAGTGGATGTAGTCCTTGAGGCATTGGGTCAGACCATCTGTCATCTCCATGAGACCTGCAGAGTGTCTCCCAGTCTGTGGTCTGGACACACTCTCTCAGGTCGTTTTCAGACTGGGTATCCAAGTCCCTATCCAAGTACGCTGGACCCCAAAGTCTGCTTAACATTATCAGTGTGAATGCAAACATTCCATGCACGAGTACTGTACCCAAATCCAGCTGAGAAGGTAGTCCTGGGTACGGACTGCATGGATTCCAATACAGAATGCTGCAGTGTGAAAGCAATCTGTACCCAAGGCCAGAAGTGACCTAATTACCAAGAGACCATACACAGCGCTCCTGTTGTCTCCTGAAAAATCCTCGGATCTGCCCGGCATGGGTTCTTCTTATCAACTGAACCACTTGGTGATATATCAGGGACAACGAAGGTCGCTCTTCTTTAATTTGCCTCAAACAGGCTAACAGATAGAAAAGTATTGCCTGTCTGCCATTGTAGACACATGAACAGAACAGTCGCTCGGTTGATGACATAAGGGTTTGTCACTTCCATGTTCGTTGGATAGCTACAGAGTTCCTTCCACACTGCCACCTACTGTTTCAGCCCTGTAACACCCACTTGTTCTAGGGCAAGAGCCGCAGTACGTGCTTGTGAATGCAATATCTGTGGGAAAGGTGTGACTGTATCCAGGTACAGCACAGATCCGGACACCCGGTCTGAAAACCGCCTCAGTCTCTCACTGGCCTCATCCGTCCACTTTTACAGACTACTTCTGTGCAGGCTGTCGTCTCACTATAGGTGTGTATTCAGGGATCAGATGAACTAAGCTGTGATCAGAACGGCTGAAGGAGGAGGGTGGTGTACGTAGCCTTCACATTTACATCAATAGTGTTGTACAGTTAATAGAAAGTCCCATTCATCTCAACAAAAACATCACAAACAAATCACACTTCATCTTCTTTGTGTCACCACATGACTGACGTGGCCTTTTAATACTTGATTAAACATCCTTTAGTACTGCCTGTACTATTTTCCTTTTCTTCTCTGGGTCTGGTGTGAACATCCATCCTGTACACCGCAGACTGCTCTTTGTTTTAGTATCTTTAGCGACTCTCCCTTGGTTTCTAAGTGACCCATAACATAGTAAATTGCTTATTACAGTTTCCATTGCGAAAGCACATGATTGCCAACTGGCTGTGGTTATCCAGCAGCTATTCAGCTCATCTGATCCATGTGCTGATAGCGGTGATGGTTATCTTTATTGCATTCACATTGCTTTCAATGTGCAGATCTGTTCTCTTTCATTTCCGATAGGGCTTGTATTGAGTGGTGCAAAATGAAGCCCCCTTCCTAAAATTTCCTCCTGACTGTGAGGGTCGGCTTTGGGGAATAATTAAGTTTTCCCAATTATCTTTGTGTTAGTCTTTGCTAATCTTCCCATCAGCTCCTCAGGAAGGGAAGATTCTGATGTCATGCCATTCTTTTGACCAGTTAACCAGCCTCCTCCCATGGGTGCCCTGGGATGTGTCTTTGACCCACACCCAATTTCCACCCCCCATCTATGCTTTCTCTGATGGGGCCTGGACTTGTCCTGGGGGTTCAAGGACAGCAGAACGGATGTCTTCCTTCACGCCGGACAGAACAATGCCTCCTCATCTCCTGTTTTGGAAGACATGCACTGAAGACATTATTACAGCTCCAGGCTTAGTTTATCTCACCGGCTATTGAACATGTTCTGCATCTTCCTCTGTGGGTGATGTGTCTGCACCAGGGAATCATGGGAATCCGTGTTGTGTCTCTAGAAGCAGCAGCAGTCAGTCTGAATCATTTCCATGACGTTTCCCCTTTACTCACAGAGTTAAGGTTCTGTAAAAGCTACTTGAACTCTGTAGGAGATTTTTACTCTTGGGAATAAATCCTATTAAGGAGTTTATAGCTGGATAAAACTAAATGTCAGTCTTACACAACTGAGTTTTATTATCAGAATTCTTTTTTTTTTTTTTTTTACACATATAAAATACATAATATGATTTAAGATGGAGTCTGGCATTTAGAATTGGGTTAAAACCTGACCTTGTCAACTCAGGTCCTCAGATCTTTATATCAGTGAGTATGAAGGTATGTTATACTGCAAAACAGAGCTTTAAATATTGTTTATGTCATTACCTAATGTCATGCATGAAAGGCATGTCCGCTCTCAACAAGCTGCATAGCACACATGCCTTTCTTGTTCTGGTTTAAATCTTCAACACGTCATGATTAGAATACATGTACCATTACAGTTTGATATGCTTCCTAACATGTAGTCTACTGTTTTTTATTTAATGCTTACCACATCCAGATATTAAAAAGGAGCATCTGAAAGTTGTAAAACGAATGCAAAGGTTAGCAGCAAACATCTCCTGATGTGGTGTGTTATCTGTGTTTTTCTTTGCATCACTGATAGAAGCACAAATCTGAGTCTCCTAGACAACTGTAGTTCCAAGAAGAATGTCAAACATACATTTAATTATGTGTTTACCCTATGGCTGAAGTTATGACAGTGAACAGGACCTCAGCTGAAGCTACCTATATTGCATTTGTTATGTAAGTTTTCATGTAAGAACGTTCTCATTTGGTCTGGGGGCAGACGGTAAGTCAGTGTAACAGTAAACATGACTTTCAGGGCTCAAATCATGAAAATTAGCAACAAGAACACAGTAGTTATGCAACCTGGAGCTTTATCATGACATGAAAACATAAATACTCCTTATAAAAATACTATATATTTAATCTGACTCATTGCAAAGCCTTAAACCAAGACTTACTTACCACAAATTATCTTCTTCTTCTTCTTCTTCTTCTTCTTCTTCTTCTTCTTCTTCTTCTTCTTCTTCTTCTTCTTCTTCTTCGTATTATTATTATTAGGGACCGAGTCGAAAGGTAAGGCCCTCTCACACAGTGAGAGGGTCACGGGAGGCGGATCGTGCGGGAGGCGGATCGCGGGGGAGGCGGAACGCCCGGTGCGAGGTCCCGCCCAATGCTGCTTGCAGCTTTAATTATTCTTATTATTATTATTCTTATTATTATTGTTTTATCTATCTATCTATCTATCTATCTATCTATCTATCTATCTATCTATCTATCTATCTATCTATCTATCTATCTATCTATCTATCTATCTATCTATCTATCTATCTATTTTTACCTTAGTCTGTTGGGTTCAGTGCTTTTCTACCAACTAGGTATGTTAGCGAAACGTCTGATTCCATAAAATGTACACCTGCCACTTTGAAGACCTGCAGGACATGGATGAATTAATGGAACACATGAAAGGATCTTTGCAAAGTAATTAAAAAATGATGTAGAAGCCAGCTCTACTGGGGATGGCAATTACAAACACCTTGCATAAATGCACTCAAAGTCTCCCTCTAAGGATGTGCTAAAATAAATAAAAGCTGTATACTATCATTGTGAGACTTCACCCTTTCAAAACAAAGTAGAGAGGCTGCATGAATGAGAACTGTGAAAAGCTTGAATGCATTTAGCCAAGGTGTGAGCAAACTTCCCACCTTAATTGTGTTTCTTTGTAAAAAATGTTATTTCTAAGTATAAAGACACCAATGAAACATGCATGAGTTTGGTTTCTTTAATCAGTTAAAATGTCTCATGTGTCTTGAGGCCAGAAAGAGAATTATTCAGTGTTCATTTGTGTCTGTACTAGATTACAGTGATGTAATTTACATGCATGCAGTTTCATTTTATGTATCATATCCTTCATCTGTATATCATTCTGCACAGTCCTTTGTAACTAATGCTGGTTCATGCACTCACCACTGTCTTTTATGCAGATCTGTAGGATGGTTTTCTCTAAATTAGAGGAAAATCATTAACATATTGCTTTTTACTGCTAAAGCATTGTTAGGCAAACTACTTACATTTCCAGTCTCTTATCCATTTCATTTTATTTATTTCATGGATGTACATTTCTTCAACAGACATTCAATAATCATCAGGTGAACAAACATGTACACACGCATGCTCAACAAGGAGCAGGATGAAGAAAATCACACATTTCCTACCCCCTTCTAAATAATAATGACCTTAATTGTGAGGTATACACAATAAGCTATTGATTGATTGATTGACTGATTCATTCATTTCGAATATGAATGTCAAAACAGCAGGCCATAAATAAACAAAACACTTAGACACAAGACATATAATACATATTAAAAAAAAACCTTATAAACTCCCACCCCTTCTCCCTATGTAATTCCTTCCTAGTCTAAGCATATCTATACTATTTACTGCAATATGACTGATACTTATTATCAAATAATTTGGTTTCTGGCTTTTTATTATTACGAGCAAATATAATATGATTTACATAACCCTTTCATGCATGTATTATGAGAACCTTAATTGAGATTTTTTCCTGAGTGTTTTTATTCATCTTTAGGTGTGAAAAAAAAAAAAAAACAATTGGATTGAAATGTCTTTATGAACCTATTTTTCATGGAGTTACAAAAATGTCCACTCAGTTGGACACCATGTGTTTAATTTTTGAGGCAAAGAACATATATTTAAAACCCATCATCAGAAAGTGATACAGTGTGTGAAAACTATGAAATAAAAACATTTTTCATACAGCTAATCTGATGTTTTCTCACGTTTAACATACTCTAATTCAGGGGTCTCAAACATGCGGCCCGGGGGCCAAATGCGGCCCACCAAAGGTTCCAACCCGTGGGATGAATTTGCAAAGTGCAAAAATTCCACAGTCAAGGCTGTCGAAGTCATTTTAGTTCAGGTTCCACATACAGACCAATATGATCTACAGTCAAATAATAACATAATAACCTACAAAAAAATAATGACTCCATATTTTCTTCTCGGTTTGATGTGGAAAAAATATTACACTATGCCTATAAATAATGAAAACTTCAAATTTTAGCTTTGTTTTAGTGCAAAAAATAACATTAAATTATGAAAATATTTACATTTACAAACTATCCTGTAACAATAAAATGAGAATAACCTGAGCAAATATGAACAACCTGAAATGTCTAAAGAAAATTAAACACAATTTTAACAATTTTCCACCTGTAACTAAGTGTTTAGTGTCTTTGTAGATCCGATCCATAATGCACATGTAAAAATGATAATTTGAGGCATAATATTGTTAAAATAGCACGTATTTTTCTTAAGAAATTTCAGTTTTTTTCGGGTTACTTACATCTTTTTTGTTTGGATAGTTTATAAAAGTAAGTATTTTCATAATTCAATGGGGGTTTTTTTGCATTAAAACAAAGACAAAAAATTGGAGTTATCATTATTTATAGGTTATGATGCTATTAATTTACTGGTCTGGCCCACTTGAGATCAAATTGGACTGAATGTGGCCCCTGAAAGAAAATGAGTTTGAGACCCCTGCTCTAATACTAGTTATTACTCACTTCATGGAGATAATATGCAAAAAAAAAAAAAAATTGAGTAAGAAAACTGTTAATTACAGTCTAATAATAACTAGCAGTTGATTTACACTAAAACATGTTACTGCAGATCAAGTTTATCAAGAACAGCTAAGTTAGAGTAATAGTATGAATTGCGGTGTATGGGGTGATGCATAAGCGTCCACTGTGTTGGCTGATATGCAACTAAAGCAACAAAACCCATGATTATACAAGAGAACAGCTGTAGAATAGCTGTCCACTGTAGTGACCAGTATGCATGAAAAGGATAAACACAAAATACAATAGCTATAATAGCTATAAAGTCATACTGTATAAATCAAAATACAAAATACATCCAAAGATAATACAAAATAAATACAAAACCAAGTGCAAAACTACTTATCCAGGAAGAACAAAACAAACTAAAATATAGGCAAATATGTACTTGACAAAATGATGCAAAACAATTACGATACCAGACCAAAATAAATAAATAAATATGTCACAAGATGCAAAACAAAATGAAGCAAAATGTAAACACTTAAAACTGTTCATATAACCTCACTGTTCTGTCTTTATGTACTTCTTTCAGTTGGAATTTGTTTTTACAGTCCTTCAATAGCATGAATTCTCTTGAATAATCCTTGGGTTTACCCTTAGCTTGTTAAAACTGCTTTTTCTTCTCATTCGTCACCTTTATCGAATGAATAACCAAACATCACCCCATTTGAGACATGTCCTTTAAACACTAGTAAACGTATTTTACAAGCTAGAAGAATCTTGTTGCTGCTTTAAATAATTTCTGTAGATGGGGTGAGTAATATTTTTTTTTATCTTCTTTTTCTCTCTCTTTTACTCCTCTTTTATTACAGCTTTTATGTTCTTAGTGTGTTTTATATCTGAAATTGTTTCTAACGTGAAACTATCAGTCACTGCCATTTTAACTTGGACTCCCCTGGAAGAATAGTCGGATGTTCCTGGATAAATGGATTTTGCTTTAGACCGCTCTTGGGCTGCAGTAGGCAATGCAAATGATGATGTTTCATTAGTGTGAGGAAGACATTTTCCAGGTCCATACAGAATCTGTTTCCTATGGGTATGACAGAATTGATCCATGACCTTAAACCTATCTGATTATGTTTGACTTAAACTGGAACGTTCATTAATTGTACACTGGTCATAAATTGCAGAAAAACATGCAAAAATCTGTAGCTTTATATAGAAGCAAATGTTCCTGGAATGAGATGTTCAGCCAATAAATGGTTATTTTAAGGTATTAATTGTAATTTGAAAACATTTTTTGAAGCATTTCACATGCCAATGAATGAAAAAAGATGTGTCTCCAGTTTAGGTTACACAGATAAGGCACAACAATACTGAATTAATCAATCATACAAAATTTAATTAACAGTTACTGCTTGCATTCATTATATAGAGATGGATACATGCATCCCACACACTTCTGAGACACATACACAAACATCAATGACACAGACTGATTGTATTGTGCAGAGCTCATTAAAACTGCTCAGTACGAACATGTATAAACATACACAACCACCATCATACAAATGCCTTATTTGCCCTTAATCCAATCCTTACAAGAAGTGAAAATGTATTAAAAGAAACTGAACTTTATCCTTTAGAAACGTTAGTGAACAAACAAAGATTCCATTTCTCTTGAGATATGAAGTCATCCTCTGCTTTCAGCCTGAAGTAACTCTGCAGATAAAATACAAGATCTTTTGGCATCAACATGCCAGAGGTTATAAATACCAGCTTGAATTTATCAAGACGATATTTAAAACCTCTGATGAATAACTGTTTGTATCTGATCTCACTGTATGGCATAGCAAATATAAGAAGAATTTTTTCCACTTATAATTCAGTTTGAGACCTCTCTTAATGCTTTGGAGGCTCTTAATGTTCAGGACCCATGTTACATTACAGACCTTATTCACAGCTCAGATATTCTAGATCTCACAAATCTCTCTGAATGTCTCACAGTCACGACTAAAAGTAAAAGGTACAGAGCCTTAGCAGTTACTGCTGTGGAGCCAGTTACTGTAATATATTAGATTTGCTCCTTCCTCTTCCTCCTGTCTGGTCTTAAATTAAGGCTGAGGACACTTTCTTTCTTTTCTTTTTTTTTTTTTTTTACTGTTCACACCTGCTTTTATCCCCATTAATGTATTCATCTAAGACATTATAATTAGCATCTCTATCTCATTCCTTTTTTGATTTATATTTCATATTCTTCTGTAGAGCACAGTAGACCAGTTAAAGCTGTGTGTAATTGCACTCTGGAAATAAACTTTTTCTTTTTTTTTATGTTTTTTTTTTAATTTAACCTTTATTTTGCCAGGAAAAATCCCATTGAGATAAAGAACCTCTTTTACAAGGGAGTCCTGGCCAAGATGGGTAGCAGCAGAAACAACACACAGGTACAAGAATACACAGTTAAACACATATAACACACACATTTGACAATAAATAGTAAAAATAACATTTATAACAGATTAAGAAAAACAAGTCCAAGTCATGGAGCCTCAAGAACCTTCAGTTTGGACTTTGGATGAATGGATAGATGGATGGATAGGTGGATGGATGGATGGATGGATGGATGGACAGACGGATAGATGACAGATGGATGGATGGATGGATGGATGGACGGATGGATTTTTGGAGGGACGGACGGATGGATGGACAGATGGATGGATGGACAAATGGGTGGACGGATGGATGGATGGATAGATGGATGGACGGACGGATGGATGGATGCACAGATGGATGGATGGACGAATGGGTGGATGAACAGTTGGACAGATGGACGGACGGATGGATGGATGGATGAATGGGTGGACAGATGGATGGACGGACGGACGGATGGATGGACAGATGGATGGATGGACAGACGGATGGGTGGATGGATGGATGGACGGGCGGACGGATGGATGGATGAATGGGTGGACGTACGGACAGACGGATGGATGGGTGGACAGATGGATGGATGGACAGACGGATGGGTGGACAGATGGATGGACGGAGGGATGGACGGATGGATGGATGGACGGATGGATGGACGGATGAATGGGTGGACGGACGGACAGACGGATGGATGGATGAATGGGTGGACAGATGGATGGATGGACAGACAATGGGTGGACGGACAGACGGACGGGTGGATGGATGGATGGATGGACGGACTGATGGATGGATGGATGGATTTATGGAGGGACGGACAGATGGATGGATGGATAATGTACTTATGTTTCCTTTAGAAATTTTGAAAGATTTAGAACATTTCTACACATGCATTCACTTCACATACAGTCATATTTACCACAGTTATGCTTCAGAGTTTGAAAATCAAACTCATTTTGCTCTGTTATCCTAAAAACATACAGGTAACGTCTGGTTTTCAAGTGTTCTCCACATCAAACCAGTATTTTTCCAACATCAGAGAAATGGTCATTGTAATGGGATCCTTTTGAACCACTCTAATCACATTATGGTGGATGGTAATATTGTCTGTTTGGTACAAAACCATCTCTATATCAACAGAAATAGAGTTTTTTCCCCTCTTTCTACATCCAACCATGCCATAGTTCATTTGCTAAATCAGAATGCCCGGCTGAACCTAATGGCTCCTGCTTTCTCAATGAGTCACTGAGATGTTCAAGACCATTTCCACGGCTCAACACAGACTTCAGATCTCGACTTGGGTAATGATCGGCTGTTCTGTTTCCACATGCATGAATACAGAGGTTTGATCCCATCACATCCCCGGGTCATTACACTCATATCATCACTATCTTTTTTTTTTTTTTTTTAAGAAATACTGCAGAATGCTCTAAACCTTTCTTTATTATGGAAATTGAAAAAAAGTTTCTTATTATTCCTTAACACACACTTTTACTGATTTATTATTGGTTTGTAGCTGTTTTTGTGTTCAAGCAGATAAACTGAAATGAATATTTGCACATATTTGTCTTTAATAGTGAAGGAGGAAGCACTGTAGGTTACTAAGGTTCCTTTTTGCTGAAAAATCTGTCAATAGAGAACAAAAAATTCAAAGCTGGTCTTACATGTGAGTTTTTTCATTACATGCAAGGAGGACCCCTCTCTAATGAAGGCGCAAGGCTGAAGTGTAGGAGTAAAAGGGGTCGGAGGAGCACAGGCAGTGAGTTTTTATATACACAAGATATGGCATGACAGATATGATTCTTACAGAAATGAGGGCAAAGTGAAAGTCAGCTGACAAGTGGTCAAAACATCATGAAGCCCTCATGATAGACAGGAGACACTCTGCTATGAAAAGGGGAGAATCACAAGATGTAAGATGGGGGAACCTCTGGTCATGTACAGGGGTTGGACAAAATAATGGAAACACCTTAAAAAATCAACAAAATATAGTTTAATATGGTGTAGGTCCGCCTTTTGTGGCAATTACATCCTCAATTCTCCGAGGTATTGATTCATACAACTTGTGAATTGTTTCCAAAGGAATTTTAAGCCATTCTTCAGTTAGAATACCCTCCAACTCTTTTAGAGACGATGGCGGTGGAAATCGACGTCTTACTTGAATCTCTAAAACTGACCATAAATGCTCAATAATGTTGAGGTCTGGGGACTGTGCCGGCCATACGAGATGCTCAACTTCATTAGAATGTTCCTCATGCCATTCTTTAACAATTCCAGCTGTATGGATTGGGGCATTATCATCTTGAGGGGAAGGTGTTTCCATTATTTTGTCCAACCCCTGTACGTCAGCGAGAGACAAAACACTCCATGTTCTTCTACTGTACGATGGTCCAAGGGTGGACTGTGACATTAGATATGGATAGTGTCGGATGGTCTGTGCCATGTGTCAGCGTGATCACAGAGAGAAAGAAGAAGTTTAAAGTAAGAGGCACACAAGTTAAATAATGATATGAGTACACTGTAAGCCCAGAGTTTGTATTTACAAAAATGCTTTAACCCTTTCATGCACGAATTATGAGAACCTTATTCAAAATTTTTTCCTGAGTGTTTTTATTCTTCTTCAGGCATGAAAAAAACAATGCGATTGAAAATTTTCTTCTGAAAAATGAATTTTAAAAAATAAAATAAAATAAAAATAATTAAAAAAATTAAAAAAAATACATTAAAAAAAAAAATTATGAAAACAAACAAAATTCTTATGGACCTATTTTTCATGAAGTTGCAAAAATGTCCCCTCAGCTGGACACCACACATTTAATTTTTGATGCACAGAAACATGTATTTACTGATAAATTGTGTGAAAACTATGGGGAGGGCTTGTGATTCTGGGGGTTTATTCTCAGAAGAGATCGTCATAATGTTACCAATTCATGTCAGAAAAGATATGTAGTGTCTTAAAACTTTAATAAAGATATGTGTGGAAAAAAAACCCAAAACAACGAAAACAACAAAATCCATGAATATAGAAGAGAAAAGCTGTAGAATAGCTGTCCACTGTAGTGACCAGTATGCATGAAAGGGTTAATTATAATGCACTTACCATAAATGATTTAAGTTTTATTACATTACTATAAAATGTTATGTATATTCTCCTAATTTGCAGACGTATTCAAAAGTATGAAAAAGTTTAAGTTGAATGGATTTAAATCACTAAGTTTTAGTCATGACCACACCTTTTTATCTCCGCACTGGGCGTGTAATTGAAAATGTGTTATTTTTCTGTGCAGGGGTTCAGCGGGGTTGTGTTGTTAGTGTTAACTTTGACTTAATGTGTGTGTGGCAATGTTTATTGGCCTTTTTGTGTTTGTTTTTGTATTTTTGTAGAGCTGCACCATGAGTGAGAGCCAGAGGCTGAACAATGGATTTCCTGTTCATCTCAATGTGTGTTTATTCTAATATTTACAAATCTTTATGTCTTATTAAATTGAAACTATGTCATGTACAGGCAAGTTACATAGAGTTAACTTCCTGCATAACCTCCATCCACACTGCAATATATTAAGTTGAATAATACACAAAGCAATTGACATTGCAACAAATTTTAAGTTAAATTAACTGGGCATTTAGTGTGTTGAACTTAAAATAGCAATTCCATTCAAATCAAGCATTTAAGTTTAATACACTCAAGTTTTCAGTACTCATTACTTATATTTAGTGATGGGACTTTTGGCTCTTTGAAGGGAGCTGTTCAATCAGGAGCCGTTCACTGAAAAGAGCCGCTCAAAAGACTGTCTTTTTTTATGTTTTTTTGTATTATTTTGAAACACCAATGTTTTAATGACTAAATAGGCTACATGTGATGATTGACATTACATTTTAAAGGGGTTTAATTTGCGTGGTGGTAAATATTATTGTACCGTAAAAAAGAATAATTAGTTAAAATGTGTGGGCTAAATACGAGGGCTGTTCAATAAGTTCATGGCCTCACCCAGAAATACTGGTTGTTATAATACAGGATGTTACATTCTTTCGTGATGGGATAGTGATGCTTGAACATCGATGGACCAAGTGCATTGCTGTAAATGGAGATTATGTTGAAAAATAAAATGTAAATTATCAGTCTGTGTTGTTCTGTTCTGGGTGAGGCCATGAACTTATTGAACAGCCCTCGTACATGACATGAAAGGTGACATTAGGCAAATGCTGGAATTTGACCAAAACACATCATGGAACATTATGTGGACTAGTCTGTAGCCTACTCCTTTGTCTTTGGCTCATTACTTACCGGTGGTCACCCACTCACTCTCAAACTTTTCTCCGGTTTTGACCAGTCTTCCAGCTCTGCCTCCTCCAGTATGCTCACCTCACGCTTCAAACTGTTTTTTTGCTAACTTCTTGCCATGAGACATGCGCAGTGTGCAAACACTCTTTTTTTTTCTGCTTGAACATTCTCCTCCTGCCCAATGCCTCCCTAGTGACGCTAAATTGACAGGCAATCAGACACTCCCTCCTTAAAATAAATAAATAAATAAATGAACAGCTCTTTACAAAGACTCGGTTCCCATCGTTCGTTTCAGAGAGCCGTTCAAAAGATTTGATTCATTCATGAACGTCACATCACTACTTATATTTTTTAAGCAAACCGGTTTACTCAAATTTTTAAAGTAATCCAACTTATCCGGTCTTACATTGATATGCCTCGTTAGATAGGACTTAAACAAATGTAAGTAAGTAAGTTATTTGTCCATTTAACAAAACGTGACATATACATACATACAGTTTGGATTTCTATATTAATCATGGGCAAAAAGGTGTAAGCAGAAGCAACAGTTTATTTATGCCTACCCTATTTACAAAAAGGAAAGCTGCAGAGACAAAACAAGATAACAAGATGGTGCAGTTTTAAACAACAATATAGACAAATAATATAATTTAAACCAAATCTTAGATTCGTTCTGATAATTGGCTTAGTTTATCCAGATATTTTCTATTTATTGAATACCATAATTTTAAACATCCTTTTAAATGTGGGGACTGATGTGCATGTTTTTAATTCTTTATCAAGGTTGTTCCATAATTTTACTCCAGTTACAGATATACATTTGCCTTTTGTGTTGGTCTTTGCCTTTGTTTTCTTGAACATACAGGTCCCCCTAAGGTTGGACTTGGACTCTCTGGCTGAGAACAGCTCCTGTGTGCAGGTTGGAAGTAGGTTGTTGTGTACCTTATAGATGTCAGATATGAGTGACCTGGGTCTGACAGTTACATAAGTGACATATGATTTTGCCACTACAAACCCATATCAGAAATAAGCTGTTGATCAACATTTAGTATTTCCTGTCTCCAGTGGATGAAGGTGGTAAAAGTACACATGCTCTTTACTCATATAGAAGTACAGATAAAAAAAAAAAAAGCAATTATCAGAAGATGAGTGACTGACTCTAAAATGTACTTTGAAGTGAATCTCGAACAGCTGTTTCTGTAAAAAGTTAACACC
This sequence comes from Sphaeramia orbicularis, assembly GCF_902148855.1. Classification (NCBI taxonomy): domain Eukaryota; kingdom Metazoa; phylum Chordata; class Actinopteri; order Kurtiformes; family Apogonidae; genus Sphaeramia; species Sphaeramia orbicularis. The sequence continues at coordinate 45,039,799 of NC_043962.1, read as the reverse complement.
ATTAAAAACATATTGCTAAGACTCTTTTAAGTTCATATAGAATGACAAAGAAAATGCACTGAAAATAAACTGTAACAATAAACATTAATTTCACTCCTGTGGTTTGATCAGTTTCTTATGTCAGTGGCTGAACCTGATACATCTGGGCACATTCTTCCCTTTTCTTCCTGTTTTATCTTCACAGTTTTTCATCTTGGTGTTTTTCTTCATTGTGTGATATGCACCACTCATGTATTCCATGTGTTATTGTGGCTTCTATTTAAGCTAAAGTCTGGTATGATGTTAGGAAGGCAAAGAAAGGACTAAAAAGTAGAATAGAATAGAATAGAATAGAATAGAATAGAATAGAATAGAATAGAATAGAATAGAATAGAATAGCCTTTTAGACTAGACTAGACTAGACTAGACTAGACTAGACTAGAATAGAATAGAATAGAATAGCCTTTAAGAGTAGAACAGAATAGAATAGAATAGCCTTTTAGACTAGACTAGACTAGACTAGACTAGAATAGAATAGAATAGAATAGCCTTTAAGACTAGACTAGACTAGACCAGACTAGAATAGAATAGCCTTTAAGAGTAGAATAGAATAGAATAGAATAGAATAGCCTTTAAGACTAGACTAGAATAGAATAGAATAGAATAGAATAGAATAGCCTTTAAGAGTAGAATAGAATAGAATAGAATAGAATAGAATAGAATAGAATAGAATAGAATAGCCTTTAAGACTAGACTAGACTAGACTAGACTAGAATAGAATAGCCTTTAAGACTAGACTAGACTAGACTAGACTAGACTAGACTAGACTAGACTAGAATAGAATAGAATAGAATAGAATAGAATAGAATAGAATAGAACAGCCTTTAAGACTAGACTAGGATAGAATAGAATAGAACAGAACAGCCTTTAAGACTAGACTAGGATAGAATAGAATAGAATAGAATAGAATAGAATAGAATAGAATAGAATAGAATAGAATAGAATAGAACAGCCTTTAAGACTAGACTAGGACAGAACAGAACAGAACAGAACAGAATAGAATAGAATAGAATAGAATAGAATAGAATAGAATAGAATAGAACAGCCTTTAAGACTAGACAAGGATAGAATAGAATAGAATAGAATAGAATAGAATAGAATAGAATAGAATAGAATAGAATAGCCTTTAAGAATAGAATAGAATAGAATAGAATAAAATAGCCTTTAAGAATAGAATAGAATAGAATAGAATAGAATAGACTTTAAGAATAGAATAGAATAGCCTTTAAGAATAGAATAGAATAGAATAAAATAGCTTTTATTGTCACTGTGCTACTCCTGTCAGGATCTGTGCCTATGTGATTTTCAGCTCCTCCCTTTTGGTCATGATCTGTGCATGTATGACCCTCAGTTTCTTTTGTTTCTAATTATATTCATCCGATTCACCTGCTGGCGCTGCATGGCTGCAGCCAATTACCTCTGTCCTATTTAAGGCTTTGGTTTGCAGCCATGCAGCGCTGGTCCATTTCTCCTCACTCCTTTCCATAGCCCGGACATTTATCCATATTCATCCACGGACTCTGACCCCAGGTTTTGTATGTTTTTTTTTATGGACTCTGTTTCTGCTTTAGTTTTTGTGTTAGGTTTTTTGTTGTCTGGTTTTCTTTTTTTTTGTAAAATAAACTTGTTATTTTTTTTTTCCTTCAGTACCGAGCATTTGAGTCCTTTCTTTTCCCCTTTGTGACAACTCCAGTCAGTGCAACAATATTAACAAACACCAGCACTACAGAAATACGAGTAGAGCGAATATAAAATTACAAAACTAAAAATAAGATAAGAAAATATATTTTGCAGAGAATATAAATGTCAAAATTTTACAAAGTAATATAAGAATAGAGTTAAGTAGAATAAAAATAAAAATGGAAAAAAATACAAATAGAGGCAAATTTACAGTATTAACAGCATGTGACAGTATGTACATTTATGTACAATATTGTTAATTATTCATAAGAAATCTAAGGGACTTGATTTGTCATATATTATTCTGATAGGAAGCTAGAGGATAGACTGTTGTGTGGAGGAGGGGTGGGATTATATAAATTACACTTCCTCCCACTCCTTTTCGAATGTGCAAATGAAGTCATACTTTGCTTTCATGTATATGTATACGTTTTTTTCTCCGTGATTTTTTACTATCTGTTTTATTTCTAAGGACTAAGTAAGTTTACTTTGTTTTGTTGCATATTCCCAATAAACTAAACTACAAATAAATAACTAAATAAAAATAAAAATTAAAAATATTGACAGTATACATTACCCATAAAAACAGTATGTATATCTATGAACCAAGTCTATATAAAAGTAATACTTTTATATTTGTAAATATTGCATTGTTATTGCAGAATAGAAGATTATTGCATGACTTATTGCACATAATTTCACTTTGTAGGATTATTGCACATCATAGGAAGTGTTTTTGAGGATACATTGGAGGAATTGGTTCAACAGGAAGAAAACACCAGTTATTGCTTTTTTGCACGTAAGTGTGGTAACAGCTCATGGGAAGAAACTGTCTCTGAATCTATTTGTCCTTGTTGCAGAATCATATTTAGATTTGTTTTAAAAGAGGGATGTAAAAGTGAAACTTTACACAGATCCATGAAATTCTACTTGTGTATTCATATATTGTCACTTCCTGCCTCTGCCAATGGATCTTAGAAGATATTGATTCTAGGATTTCCACAATACCACTTACCGCTAAAGTAGCACATTCACTGACGGGATAAATCGTTGGATTATTAAATTGCAGGTATTTGCAAATTTAAGTGTGCTCTGTTTATATTTTCATCAGAGCTCTACATGTTTGAAGGCCTAAAGACACTGATTTGATGCTACTGTAGCTGTAACTTTTTTTCTTTTTTTTTACTTTGACATGCTGCGTTCCCTCTTGTTTTCTTAACCTGCTCTACTTGACTGAAAAGGTGAGCGGGGGAATGATCCCTAATACATCTTTCATGAAGTCAAAGACAGTCTTGCTGACAGGGACATTACTCCCTGATAACACTAATAAAGGTTGACATGGACACTAGGATGTCTTTTAAGAAAATTAATTCAGTCCAAACGGTGTGGACTAAAAAGCTTCTGCTGTTTCTGCATTTATGAGATTAGAACAGAATGACACAACACAAATGTCTGCTGTTATAATATTTTAGAGCAGCTGCAACTAAAGACAAGACTAAAAACTGTCAGAGTGAGGAGGAGTGGTTGACCCTGTCATATCATTAGCATCATAGCATAATTACCTAAGTCGTACACTATGGACAAAAGTATTGGGACGGGTTGAATTCAGGTCTTTTTTTTTCTATCAAGGGACTGAGGTACAAAACAATAAAAACAAATCTCATAATACAGTCTTTTTTTTTTTTTTTTTTTTTTTTAAAGATTTTTCCCACATGCCAGGCACAACAAACTTGCCCCTTACACATATTGTAGCTTATTTTGGCATCAATCCAGCTGATGTCATCACGTTTATGTGTGTGCTGTTGTCAGCATATCAATTGCTGCTATATATGTGCCAAGTTTGAAGTAAATTGAAACAAAATTGATGATTTTATAGGCATGTGAAATGGCACCCCTTATAAGTAAATGGGGAATTTTTTTTTTTTTTTTTTAATTCATAAAAAATTTTAACTTTTACCTACTGTTCCCAAAATATAATGGGATCTATTCAGGGTCACTGACAATCTATACACTCAGTTTGGTATGAATTCAACCAGTAGTTTTGCTGCTAGAGTGTTAACCAACAAACAAAGAAACAAACAAACATACAAACCGAACCAAAAACAATACCCCTTGCCTCCCCTTCAGGGTTTGGGTTAGAGTTGGGGTTAATAAATTAAACCTTCATGTTTGGTAAATTAAAGGTTAAACTAGAAGCACTCGTAGAGCGCAGACCTCCGCCAAGGCAGATCAGTGGGCCCCTGTGCCCCCCCCCCCCGATCACCACCAACATTTAATCATTTGCTCATTGTGCCAGTATCAACATTTCCTGAAATTTTCATCCAAATCTGTCCATAACTTTTTGAGTTATCTTGCACACAGACAGACAAACAAACCAGTGCAGACAAAACTAGAAGCACTCGGAGAGCACAGACCTCCGCCAAGGCTGATCAGTGGCCCCCCCCGTGGGCCCCCCCACGCCAAGGAGGTTATGTTTTTGCCAGGGTTTGTTTGTCTGTCTGTTTGTTTGTTTGTCTGTCCGTTAGTGTGCAACATAACTCAAAAAGTTATGGACAGATTTTGATTAAATTTTCTGGTCTGCGCCCCCCCCGTGGGCCCCCCCACCCCCGATCATCACCAAAATTTAATCATTTCTTCCTTATCCCATTTCCAACAAACCCTGAAAATTTCATTAAAATCTGTCCATAACTTTTTGAGTTATGTTGCAGACTAACGGACAGACAAACAAACAGACAAACAAACCCTGACAAAAACATAACCTCGTTGGCGGAGGTAACTGGGATAACTTGCTTAATTATCCCTGTAGGGATGTTCAATCTTTGCAATACACACATCACCTAGTATTAGTGATTAGCATTAGCATTAACATTAGCATTAGCACATTAGGAGCAGTGAAGTGCCTTAAGGCACTCGGGCACTAACTCCAGATCTTCATCAGCACTGACAGTAGAATTAACCTTTATGTACATGTTTTAGTGGCAGGGGAAGTTGGAGGAAACCCATGTGGTGTGGAAAGAACAGATAACCCCAACACAGAGAGGCTCTGGTCCAACAGAGTCAAACCCTGACCCTTCTTGCTGTGAGGCAGAAGTGCTAACCATTACACCACCATGGTACCCTAAAGAACAACTATAAGCATTTTTTAAGTCTCACTGTCTTTTATGCAAAGCTTTGTGCCACAGTCAAAACAATCTGCTATGACTTTATAATAAATGCAACCATTAAATAAATAAATAAATACATACATACATACATACATACATACATACATACATACAGAAACCCCCTCACCCTGCCTCCTACAAGCTTGTCCTATAGGTGATCAGGTGTTTTTGTTATTTATGACTTAAACATACCCTCATCCATGTGCCATAAGAAACCTGCAGTTTGATAAGGTGCTTTAAGAATTACTAACAACTTTACAAGGATCTGCTTTTAACTTCAAAAGGAAATTCTTATATTGCACTCATAATTTCAAGAATTTTCTCTAAATTTCCTCACTTGGAGCGTTTTGCTGTCACATGTATGTATTCTATGCGCATTTCATTTGAAAATATGATCATAAAATACCATCTGAGCTCCTAAGACAGATACTCAGTGTGGAATGAATTATTATCCATCTGTAGTGTGCATTCACTTCCATTACTTATGACGTATATATATATATATATATATATATATATATATATATATATATATATATATATATATATATATATATATCTCCTATGGCCATATCTCTGAAACGTTTATCTTACATCTGATGTAGTTCAAAAGGACATCAGCCATATTTCATGTAAAAGTGCTTAATCTGGTTTACTGACATCAGTAATCTACGGTAGGTTGACAGAACTTTCACTGTCTCTAATTAATTGTGACGTATTAGCTGACCTATTGCCACAGCTAATTCAGTAGCCCGCATAACGAGCCAATATTCTGCTCCGTGTAACCGGGTGGTGAAGTAATTTGCACTTTAATCCTCAGGAACATCTGCTTTGAGGTGTAATCACATTGTTCTCTGCATGGATAAAGCTACATAGCTATATATTTTCCTGGAAAATGCTTTGAAACAGCTGCTGATGTAGAACCACAGTCAAAAAGAAGAAGCTGTTTGAAGATTGAATGTTGAGAGAAAGGGTTTTGGTTGAACAAAGAGACTCTTATATCATCAGAAGAGGAAGAAAATGATCATGGATCTTTTAAAAATACATGAAAAAAATTCAACATCACCTGACTCCTCATATGTTAGATTAATAAGACTGCACTTATGGTCCATACAAGAAAATATTGTACCAAGCATTCAGCATGTGACATTTGAAAAGGATATGCTTGTACCAGTGATGAGAAAACGACTTCCAACAAAAATAACTAAATGAAGCAGAGTTGTTTATATGAAGATAGATGAGCCGAGCGTAAAGTCTGAGGATTCATTTTCCATGCAGATGTGTGTGCAAGCGTACAAGCTTGTGTGGGTTGTGTGTGCATGCGTGTCTTGCAATCAGAGTTTATGGGAAACTCAGAGGCATCGACTTGACTTATCATCTATCAGGAGAGTAGACAGCAATGTTCTCACTGCTGTTTCATTGAATCCGCACAATGTGACCTAATAACATCAACCCTCTGGGGGAGAATCAAGGGGTCGCCGTGATCCGTTTAAGAAAATATTTTAGATTAAAATATTCCCTGGTAACAATTAATTTCATTATTATTTAAAGCATCTCTCTTGTCCTGTATTTCTGTCATCTTCACTATTTTAAAGTTTGTTTTTTGTGATATTTGTGAGGATATTGTTGTAACTCAAATGAACTCAGTTTTGGCCAACCTTGTGGGTACGGGAGGGGAATCATTTATAAATAAAATCCCAATTAGAACAAATCAGATGTGTGTCAGCCCAACGTGGTTTGCAGTTTTGATAATCAAAAATAGAATTTGGACAGAGAAACATTAAACATCCCTTTGCTTTGTTTACATTCTCACAATCACTATCTTAAAAATACAGATGGATGCACACATCCCACACATGGACGAGACTAATTCATACACATTTGGGCTGTTTATACTGATTATAGACACTGCCACACCAATATGGGAGCTCACACAGTCTCATACATTACAGGAAATTTAGGGGGAAAAAAATTGAAAATGACAATCTTTAATCATCCAAAGAATAACAAATGTTGGCTATAAGTGAATTTAAGCTTCAATTTAAAATTTCAACTGATGACTAATTTAATTCCATTTCTTAAGGAGGGACATCGATTAACTTCCTGCTTCCACTCTGCGGGAAAAAAATGAAAAGACTTACAGCTCAGCATGCCCACTTTTGAGTGTTTTCAGGGGTCGGGAGATTAATTACAGTTGTTAACACTGACCTTGCACTAAAATGACGACCAAATAAATCTCTACAGATAATGAAGATGTAAATCTAGAAGAAAACAAGTAAGGAAAACAGATCTAAATCAGTGGCAGATCCAGAAAAAATGGAAGGGGCGATGCAGGAGATTGGTGGGGTCCAGGGTTGGAGTGCCCATGGGGGTTCAAGGGGGCAAAACAAAGCAAATTTAACATTAGAAATGCTTCAAATCATATAAAAATACATAAAAATACACAAATAAAATGAATGCAATTTAACCTCATTCATATGATCACTTTTGGAACCAAAGCAAAGGGTTTGTTTTAATAACGTTTTCTTCATAGCATTGAATTCCATTGTATTCCAAATAATTGAAAATTAGATACAGCAAGTTATAGTAGAGGTATAGACCTGTTTTTGACAACTTTGTGTGATTCATTCAATCACTGACTGTGTTCTGCAGCAACTCAGCGATATTTAATATTCATTCCATACAATTCTATAGTTCCTACTGTGTAATAATACATTACATACCGTCAGTGGCTGCCCATTTGTATTTCATGCTGATCCAAATGCTGCTTGAATACAAAGTTGCGTCTTCATGATTAGACCAAGGTTATTATAATGAAAACTAACAAAATTACAAAAACTAGAATTGAAAAAACATTTTTGATAACTGAAATAAATAAAAACTATAATTGAAAGAAAAAAATGATAACTAACTGAAACTGTATTGTGTGCTTACAAAACTAACTAAAATGTTTAAAAATTATGGATAAAATTCCCTTTGTTTTTGTCTTTGTCAGTGTCGGACTGATATGAAATCAATTTATTTTTGCTTGAGCAGTTTTAGCAGGCAGCACCATACGGCACTTCAAAGTCCGTCAATTCTCTTTACTTGTCGTTTAGAGTTTGCATCTCATCCCCACTCTACCTGGCAACATGGAGACTAAAGTCCTGTATGGGTTTTCTTTGAATACGACGGAAGATAGAAGATATGAAAAAACTAAAACTAAACTAAAACTAAGCATTTAGAAAAAAACAAAAAATAATAAAAACTAGCAAACCTGCCCTAAAAACTAATTAAAACTAAATGAATTAGAGAAAAAAAGTCAAAACTGAATAAAACTAAACTATAATGAAAAATCCAAAAACTATTATAACCTTGGATTAGACTTTAGTCTAGTTTAGATTTAACTTTTATCATATTGACCCTTTGCACGTTACGTCACACTTTGTTTGCGCCGCAAACGAGCACCATGACGGACGGCAGAAGTGCTGGACTGCACACTGGACGGCAAACCGGCTAATATTGAATTTGATCTGAACGTTCTTGTTTGTGTTTGTTTTTAACCCTGCTTTACACGTACAGTGGTCGCACACAACACTTCCATCCATGGTTTCAGCTGGGTCACAGACAGAGCCTGGATATGATGGACCTGATATTACAGATAGAGCAGACTCTGTTTGTGTCCATTGCATATTAGCTCCACCAAATGCTAGCTAGGTGTCTAGACTGGGTTTATGAGCCACTATGTTCTCGTCTCTGTCATAAGTAGCCCTCAATATTAGCTCTGTTGATGTAGTGGCTGTCTTTTTTTTTTTTTTTTTTTTACCAGCTACACTATGTTCTATGAAATACTGTTATTGTCATTATGCTGTGCCATATGTTCTAGTGGTGGAACTGTACATATTACTGTGTGTAGATAGTAGAAAGGCAGACATTTCAAAAACAGAACTAATACTGTAGGCTACTTATGACAGCCACTAACATTATTACACAATGTTAGTAAATTAGAGCTGCTTTTGGTTACAGTCTATTTGAGTTTTGATGGCATGCTGGGGGAAACATGTTAAAAACATACAGAGCTAGCTAGCTAACATCAGCTGTATCTTTCCTTTACCATTATGAGATACATTCCTCTGTCGTGAGCGCAGTACAGCGACTCGGTAATCTAACCTGAGACTAAGAACTGGTATCATCCAGACTTTTGTATGCTTTTAGATCAGCACCTGTGTATGGGGACACTCCATTTAGAACAGAATGGTACAGATTGTGTGCTTTAAACTCCGGTAGACTGCAACATTTTGCTAGATCTGTAAACACATCAGGAGGGAGAAGGGTCAGTAGCTAGCCCTGCTATCGCTAGCTTCTCCAAATAGCGTTCTTTCTGTCGTCCAGTAAGGTTAGTCACTTCGCAGGACAACTCCAAAACTTTTTTTTCAGTGCTGGTAGCCATAATCCATCACTCATTCGTTTGTTTGTTGTGTCGCTTTTGCCGTCCACCATGGCGCTGAACCCCTAGTCACGTGATAATTGTGATGTCGGTGCAAAGGGTCAATAGACTCTCATCATAAATAGTGCAAGCACAGCAGAACCCCCTCCAATATGATAGATAGAAGAGTCTTGGGGTGCATAAATTTGCACACCAAAGTACGTACTGACAGATAGTTCAGTAAGTAATGGGATGGTCTACGATGCGGGAAACTGGGAGTTTGTATCTCAGCAAGAGCCCCCATATTGTTTACATGTTCAAATGTAATGCTTAAACCGCCCCCCCTGCCATTATATGTAAATATGACCCGTCCAACACATTCTCTGTCATATTTATGTGCTTCCTGTACATGTTGTCTAATACAGATTGCTTTCTTTACATCTGTCTGAGTATCAAAATGCGTTGGTGGCTTATTCCACGTCATGCACAGTTGAGAGAGTGAAAGAGCAAAACAAAAATAGACATATCTGAGTTGTGGAGGACCTACTTGTAATGGCACATGGACCACTCCAGCGTGACCTTTCACCAGATTGCAATCCACGCTGCTGGTGACTTTTTCCCTGTATCTCCTCCCTTTGTCTGGGTGGTGGACCATAACGCCGTCCTTACTTGCAGGGGTAAATATTGTGCTGACCAACAGAATGTTTAAGTGTTTATATTTAACGCATACATCAGTGTTTATACTTGAGGCTGAGCTCGCTAAACCAAGCTTTGTAGCTGGAAATCTAGAGTTTTTAAGAAATGTTTTTTGTACTCTTCAGATTTGGAAAATGTTACTAACGTCTCTTTACATGAGATCACCCCCTGACCACTCCGGTGCCAGCTGCTTTATTCTGCCATTCAGATTTTTCATGACTTTGTATGTCCATATGGCTTCATATCATTGACTGTGTTTACATGCTGTGACCGATGGCAGAAGGTTTTCATGATGTCTTTTTTTTAATGTAATCCACATACTAATGTTTGTGTAGTGTTTTCCACAGTGATCTGACTTGTTCCACTGTTCGTTTTTTTTTCGTTGTCGTGTTGGTTGTTACTACAGACCTGAAACAATCAACTTTCAAATGTTTTTTCCTTGTGATCTGATAAGTACATTTATTTTTCTTGTTACTAAAAGAAAAAACTCTAGGTCTCTGTTGCCACTGACACCTTTTATGTTTCTGTTACATCAGTGGTTCTCTAACTTTTTACAGTGACGTACCCCCTGAAATATACTTTTTTAGTCAAGTACCCCCAACTCTCACGTCAGTATTTTTGATTGAAAAAAATGAGGCAAAATTTGTTCCTGTGTCAAAGGTGTCTGTTTCAAAACTTTGTAAACAAACATGTATTTAACTTTAATATATTAAAAATAACAAATCTCTTTAGGTCAATTTTGGGTGCAAAATATAAACTGAAAAGTGCCCTCTTTCATTGATAAGAAAAATACATTTTATTGGTCATTAGTGAATAAATGAACCTTCCATCAACAAAAAAAAATATTACTTAATTACTCAAATAAACTCATCTTGAATAATATAAAATAGAAATGTTCTTAAAATGTGTCAGTTTTAGTATTTGACAGTTTTTATTGTGGTTTATATTTCAGCATTAATTCTCATTATTTATTTTGTATTCAGTACAAGATAATTTATTTAATGTATTTTTAAGATAAAGTTTCAAGTACCCCCTACGTACCTCCATTTGAGAAAGATTGTGTTACATCATTTTGCACCTACACAGTAAAAAAGAAAAAGTTGAGAAAATGTAAAATGTCAAGGCAGCGTGACGCAAGAGATTTTTGAGTTTTCTCAGCTTTTGCCTACTGTTGTTGACTTAACTAAGGTTTACACGTTCTGACAAGAGTTCTGCCAACTTGGATCTTCTTGCTCACCTAGGATAATCCTGGAAGGCTACCGAAGAAATTCTGGTTTCAATGCCATGTATTTCTGCCTTCATCAAATGCAGAAATTCTTGTTGAATAAACATACAATTATTCCTTCAATGCCATGTATTCCTAAATTCACCAAACACAAATAATCATACAATTCTTACTCCAGTGAGTTGAAAATTTACCTAAATAAAGGAAAATGTATGTTGCTGTAATTATATTTGAAAAATGCTCAATAAATAGATATTGAATAAAACAAAGCACTACTGAATGTTATCTGAAATCTTATTTATTTTGTGCCAAGAGCTCCCTTCTTAGACTGCTACAGTTTCAGTACACTGTAAAAACCATGTTTCCCTCTTCCACCACACCTGACAGTCGTTACCAGGCTTCTGCAGAGCTTGATGATAGGATTATCATTTGAATCAGGTGTGTTGAAGAGGGATCCATCTAAAACATGCAGGATAGTGGTTCTCCAGGACCAGGGTTGGTGACCCCTGGTTTAGTTCAAATTTGTTCAGACCATGTGTGCATGCGGACATCAGTCATCTATGGGGTTTCCCACTGGTTCCCAACTTCACTCAGTCTACTAGAAATCTTAGTTAGGACAACGATGAAAGGAATTTGCTGGGCAGACAAGTTTTTGTAGGTTGTAAATGGAAAGCTTTATTTCTGAGTCAGTTTAATTTGAAAACTTTAATGAACTCAACAATTACTAGTTATTGTTTTTACTAGGCCTGTAACGGTACACATAATTTTCGGTTTGGTACGTTTTCGGTTTTCAAAGCCACGGTTCGTTTTTTTTCGGTTCGGTATGGAAAGAAAGAAAACCCCTCAAAATGTCTATTAATGCATTTATTAATTTTTTAAACATTTCCCCCCCAATTTTTGGAGACAATAGAATATTGAAAAACAGGAATAATATAATTCTGCCGCTACAAATCAAATAGAAAATATTGGGGGTGGGGGGCCGCGCAGATATATACCTGGGGTTGTGGTCCATAACTAACGTAACAAATGCTGTCGTGAAGCGAAAGTGAAACTTTACATACTTTCAACGTTCTATTTATTCCTCTATTATACAGTATGTGTGACAGACAGACAGACAGACAGGCAGAGCAGGTGTAAGTGTTTTAGAACTACCATAGTTCCTAGGGGCCAAACAACGTCTGTCTCTCTCCTCGTTGTTGTCTTTCACCTGAACCTGAACTGATCCAAATTGGACTGTACTGATGGTGGAGGGTCTTCAGTCTCTTCCTTCCAGGTTCACATCATATTTGTTGTTGTTTTTTTTAACCTTATATCAGCTGCTATTTCATATTTCGGGTCAATGTATGCTCCTTCAATATGTCCGTGTGAAACTTGCGCGGATTTAAAGTTCCGCATTGAACAACGTCTTTCATTCCTTTTTCTTTTTCTTATCATATTGTGCCGTTTCGGTACGTGTACTGTTACAGGCCTAGTTTTTACAGTGTACACAGTAATCCAAAATCATCTGTAACTGCAATAATGGTTAGACATGTATCTCAGTTATCATTGCAGTACTCCAGAGTATCTGGGTTTCTTGAGAGTAGGATATAATCACGTCCAGGATACCAAAATCAGGATACCTGGCTTACATGCAAAAACCCAACAGTACCTGGGAAACACGGTCAAACACAGTCCTTTTTTTTCTATTTTGTTTTAATCACTGCTTTTTAAAAATGCAAATGTATCTCCCCAGTCACAAACACCTTATTCCAGCAGTTCATGCAGTATTAATAGATGCAACTCTTTATATGGAAGAGTTCACATTGGATGTCAGTCCTAATTTAAAGAATTAGACACTGTCAGTAGGCAGTAGGGGGTGTCAATCACAACCTCAACATATCATCAGACAAATAATGTGTTAGAACTGAGAGGAGAGTCTGTTCTTTTTGGTTCAAGTGAAAACCATTCAGGTTACATTATGTACAATATAATCTAAATAATCAAAATGGTGCTGAAAGATTAAAATTAGAAGGTGGTAGGTTTCAGATTCTGACTCAGGGGGGGACTTTTGTTCAGAGTTTGCATGTTCTCCCCATGTTTGTGTGGGTTCTGTTCACACACTCTGAGTTTGTCCCACCATCCAAAGGCGTGCACATTAATAGGTTAATTAGTCAATGTAAATTACCCATAGGTGTGAAAGTGAATGGTTGTTGATCTCTATATGTCAGCCCTGTGACGAAGCAGGGGTGGATGTAACCCACCTTCTCCCTATGGTAGCTGGGATAGGCTGCCAGCACCCCTGTGACCCCCTTGAGGATGAAGGTGGGTTGGTTCATTTTTGCCAGTTCTGTTTTCTGTTCTGAAACGTCTGAACGTGTGAAATGGAAAAATAAACTCTAATAAACCTTCTTCAGAACTCAAGAAAAACAGGCTCAATAGATTCATGTAGACATACATCACTGAATATATTATTGCAGGTAGTGAAAAGCACATAAAATAATAGAACAAGTGGAGATTGTAGATGTTAAGTACAAAATCTATCTATCTATCTATCTATCTATCTATCTATCTATCTATCTATCTATCTATCTATCTATCTATCTATCTATCTATCTATCTATCTATCTATCTATCTATCCATCTATCTATCTATCTGTTAGCACAACAACAAAGTTTTTTTTATGAAATTATCTCACTCACAAACAACAAACAATAATCTAAAAACAGTATCAATGAATAAAACACACAAGAAACTGAAATATAATGTGCTTTAATAAATGTGAGTAATAAATAAATAAATAATACATAAATAAATAATGTTACACAAACCATTATCATTACATCTTATATGATACTTTTTAATCATTTAATGATATAGATGTTTTTCAAAATAAAAGTCTGATTCATGTCATTATTTGGGGGTGGGTGGGGGTGGGGGGTGCAGATGATCCCCATCATATCGAAATCTGTGTCTATTGGCCACTATATTACATAATTTTTTTTATTTGTTAAATTACTTAATATTACATCTTTTATAACAATCATTCAATCAGTGTCAGAGAAATACATTCATCTTTTTCAACTTTGCAGTTGTTTCATTTAATGCCCATTTAATGTTTCATGCAAATATTTGGTGAAATGGCATTAATATACTTACCTCTCTGGACATAATGTGAATTTAATACAGATTTAATACAGTAGCTCATCTGTAAACACTCTTACTGCCTGATCCAAGTCAGATTCTCACTGGCATTTGTGGTTTATTGTTACGTCACAATGCTAGCTATTATGTCATATCACATTATCAGTCCTTTAGTAATGCCTTAATGTGGATATGAAAATGTGAAAACCATATACTATGAAAAACATCGATACCAAATGAATAAAATCAACATGACATCTGGAAATAGTTGAGAATGTAACATGGTGATGCTGATCTTTAGATGTTATGTCTGAGAAAACAGGACATCAGGGACAGGAAACCCTTCACCTCCTCTAAAAGTGTCAGTCAGGAATTTATCTCTGGTCTTTTCTGTGTTTCTGGTACTTCTTAAGTAGTTAAGAACAAGGCAATTAAGGCAGTTAAGGGCAAACATTCTGATTTGTTAAGGGGTGACAAGTTGAGTCAGGTAGTAATTCTCAGGGGTAGGAGACCCCTTTCTCTCATGTTGCAGTTTAATATATGGGAGCTGAAAAAAGAATTTGAAACACAGCTCTCTTATCTCTGTCCAAATCCAAGGAGTAAATATAAATACAGATGGCCTTATGATATTTTACACTGCCATGGATAAATCTGTAGACCAAAAGAGTCAAACAGTAGAGTTTTTATTGATTTATTTTATTTATTGGTTTATTTAACAGTGACATTATACATGAATTCACACTGATTTAAATGAGTTAGTCTAATGGCTATTTTTCATCTGCAGTCTATGGCCAGATGTTGAATTGTCACCCTAAAAAGTAGCACAAGGTTATAAACATGCAATTTTTATGACAAAAATTTAAAATACCTAAACACAGACAAGTACAATACAAGTGTATACAGAATTTACAATTAACACATCAGACTAAGTGAGTAAAACATTATTAACCCTATAAAACCATTTGTACCTTATTTGCTACGTCAAGTTCTGAGCAAGGCTCTAATAGTTTTGGATTTTTCATTATAATTTAGTTTTGACTTTTTTTTTTCCTCTAATCCAGTTAGTCTTAATTAGTTTTTAGAGCAGGTTTGATAGTTTTTATTAGTTTTTGTTATTTTCCAAATGCTTAGTTTTACTTGAGTTTTAGTTTGTTTTTTTTTTTTCTCTCTTCTGCTCTATTATATTCAAATAAATCCCAGACAGGACTCTGCTGCTTTCTCCCAACTTTAGTCTCCATGTTTCCAGGTAGAGTGGGGACCAGAAGACGACTAAACGAGAAGTGACAGACCGTTAAATATCATACGGTGCCAGCAGCTAAAATTGCTCGAGTGAAATAAATTGATTTCATATCAGTCCGACATTGACAAAGACAAAAACGAAGGGAATTTTATCCATAATTTTTATATGTTTTAGTTAGTTTTGTAAACACACAATACAGTTTCAGTTAGTTATTGTTTTTTTTTTCTTTTAATTATAGTTTTTATTTATTTCAGTTAACAGAAATGTTTTTACAATTCTTGTTTTCATCATTTTTTAGTTTTCGTTAATAATAATAATCTTGGTTCTGAGACCTGTATCTTATCAACAAGATCAATACTTTCCTTAACTAGAAGCACTCGGAGAGCGCAGACCTCCGCCAAGGCTGATCAGTGGGCCCCCCCCCCCCCCGTGGGCCCCCCCACCCCCGATCACCACCAAAATTTAATCATTTCTTCCTTATCCCATTTCCAACAAACCCTGAAAATTTCATCCAAATCTGTCCATAACTTTTTGGGTTATGTTGCACACTAACGGACAGACAAACAAACAAACAAACAAACAAACAGACAAAAAACAAACAAACCCTGGCAAAAACATAACCTCCTTGGCGGAGGTAATAACCTGTTGTATATGACCCAATGACAATGAGTGGATGAGCACCCCACCCCCTTCAATATGGTCGCCATCTTTAAATCATCCAACACACATTTTGATGGAAAGCCTTTGGTAATTTTCAAAAACTTACATTAAGAAGAAAATTTATTTTATTTCTAGTTAGAAAAGTATGGACATTATGTTGTCATTCAAGGGAAATAAAAAGACTAAAAAGTTTTATGTTAAAAAAAATACCTGAAATGTTCTATATTTTCTAAATGTATTTTTGTATCTAAAGTTAACGATGCTGTGAACAAAAAAGTTGCCAAAAACACCCATGTATCGAATGTGATACAAAAAATATTGTAAACAAAATGATACGGCAACATTTTTTTTGTTTGGATCATGTTAAAAGAGCTAATAAATATTTCAATTCCAAAAAAAAATATTTTGCGGCTGGGTTTTACAGAGTTAAAATATACTTGGTACGTAACATTAGACATATAAAAAAAAAAAAAAAAAATACAACAGAGACAGGACTAAAAAATTTCTAATTTCAGTTTCCGGAGTTTGTAATCACAGCCATCAGTCATGTACTAAACCCCCCATACCTTTACTCCAAACACCTATGGGTGGTCATTCTGTAGGTCCTGAAAACACAGTCAGGAGGTGCAGAAATCCTTTTTTCCCCTTGAGATGACTTGGATAACATTACACTGAAAGTCACTTTGAACAGTGGTGCCAAGAAATGATTCTACACTAAAGCTTTAACCCCCTTCACCCACATTCTCTGGCTCAATCCACAGAGTAACATCAGCGGCACGTGGCCTCAGAATTCACTTTTCGAAATGAAATGTGACAGATGCATTGGTTGTATGTTTATTCAACATATATGGTGTTTTCTTCTGAAGCTGGAGTGGAAGAACCACAGAGGATGTCTGCACCATTACACATCTGTTCGACATGTGAGACAGTTGTATTTCAGCTCCGAGCCTAAAATACCCACTGGGCCTTTGGTGACTCTGTTTGAGCTCAGTGATGAATTGTTTTAATTCACCGTTCGCCTGTGAAACATATTTAACATTTAGCATTTGTAATTTGTTACTTCAGTAGCCTTTCTACACTCCTTCTAATTATACTACATCCTAGACTACAGATGTTTTCTTCTTAAGCGCACAGCGACAGACTGTAAACAGTTCCTCCATGTTCAGAAATTTACTGAACAGTCACTGCTATAAAAAACAGAGGACAAAGCGGACCAGTGGTTTGTACTATTTTAATTATAAACATGTTGTGGCTGACTGGACTCCAGCTTGTCATAGTGAATAAAAAAATATGCCGTATGTCTTTGGGGATTCTGTTTTCCTGTTAAAGATGACCCGAGGTTCTGGTTCACAAGCTGCACATTGTTCACACTCTGTATCTGAATACTGAAGAGAAAACAACTCTGACCCACTACACTGAGAATGAACGCAGTCATCTAAACAAAATCAAATATATTAAAGCTTATACACAAGGACTTAATCTTCTAGACATGTTGAGCAGGTTTAAGTTCATTGTTTGCTCAAGGTTGACAAAAGATGGCAATAATTACTTATCTTTACCTTCACATTTTTCTCCCAATAAACAAGTTCTCGGTATAAGAGTGAAGAGGAGAGTATCAAAATACAAATATTTTCTTAATTAAACAGAGTTTTCAGGTATGTACTTTACATAAGTGTATTTTTTCCAACAAATGTGTGCTTTAATCTCTACATTCTACTTATAGACTCAGTTTCATGAAGCGACAAAACCTGCAGTAAACTGAATGTCCGTTAAAAGGCTGGCACCAAAAGACAATCAGTCCTCGTAAATCCTCATGTTAACATATCCAACTCTAAAGCAGGAAGGAATGTGTTTTAAAAAATAAAAAAATAAAAATAAAGTGGTTTTGGTCTCTCTAATTCAGGGGTGTCTAACTCATTTTAGTTCAGAGGCCACATATAGCCCAATATGATCTCAAGTGGGCACTTACAACTAAAATTTTAACAGTGAAAAAAGTAAAATTACATCATAAAAATGTTTGCATCTACAATATTCCTTTAAAAATCTGAATAACATGAACAACCTGAAATAATTTTTTTTAAAGTGCAATTTTAACAATATTATGTCTCACTTTATCATTTACACACATGCATTACAATGTACAGATCACAATGGATCTACAAATATACAAAACATTTAGTAACAGGCAGAATATTGGTAAAATTGCACTGACTTCTCTTACGACATCTCAGGTTGTTCATATTTGTTCAGGTTATTCACATTTTTTGTCAAAGGAGAGTTTGTAAATGTAAAAATTTTCATGTAATTTTGCTTTTTTACTCAAACAAAGAGAAAAAAATTGAAGTTGTCACGATTTATAGGTTATTATGATAATATGTTACTGGTCTGACCCACTTGAGATTGAACTGGTCTGTTTGTGCCTCCTGAATTAAAACGATTTTGACACTTTCAACTATTAATACTATTAGTGTAAATGCTTTTCGCAAATTTGTACCACGAGCCGGATTGAAACCTTTGGCAAGCTGGTTTTGGCCCACGGGCCTTATGTTTGACACCTGTGCTCTAATTCATTCCCCTCTGTGACAGATGTACCAGTGTCATGTCTCGTCAGATTTGCCAATTATGTTAATGTTCAGTGTTTCATGTCTCGTCTTTGGTTTTCAGTATTTTGTCTTTGTTTGATTAGTCACTTTATGTTAAGTTAGAGTTTCACATTTGGTCCTGTCTTGCACTTCCTGTTTTATTTTGTACCCATCTCTTCCCTCTCATTTCTACGGAGCCCGGGAAGGGACATGCGAAAAATAAAAATTATTGCGTTATAACGCAAAAGTATTGCGTTATATCGTAAAAACTACTGTGTTATAATGCAAAAGTATTGCGTTATAACACAATAGTTTTTGCGTTATAACACAATCATATATGCTCTCTCTTGCTTGAGGTCCATACTTAATATGTTGGGCTCCAGTTCGGGTCTGACCGTGTCAGGTCTGACATGCCCCCTGTCCTGTGTAGTATGACCGTAACTCTTTCATTATTTGTCCAATCGGAAAAATTCCAACGGTTTCTGAATGAAATTCATATTTGCCCAGCTTCATGGTTGTAGGCAGCTTTGTGGATACAGGTGGATGTATGCCGAGTGTGAATGGTGTACGCATGAGAAAGGAGGATGTGCGCATTGTATTAAAATCCTTTATACTCCTGAGCCTAAAATGGCCAGAGAATATGCTTTGAGTCCTTTTGCCCATTTTTGTAGAACACTTCGAATGTTCAGGAAAGCAGTCATTTATAATTCACTGTTTGTTTTAATACTGTAATAACAGTTTAAAATGATGAAAAACACAAAAACGTATTTTTTTTTAGTTTTAGCAGAGGTAAACACTGAAATTACTCATGGATACACAATTTTAATGTTAAATATGAACTTTGAAAAGTATAAAAAGTATTTACAACAAAATGTGTGAGTATTTGCCTTTTATTGTGCAAAAACAGGGTAAAAGTGCAATCTATACAGATGCCCCCCCCCCCCCCCCACACACACACACACAGGGCATTTGTCCGTTGTGTGGCTGCAGAGTGCCTTCATGTTCGTGGTTCTGCAGAAACAGTTCTGTCAGTTCACAGGTCTGATCCAGCCAGTGCTCCTATGGCACAGTTTGAACATGGAAAATAGTCTCTTGACACCAAAAGTCAGTCCTCCTGTGGATGTGTTGAATGTCTGTGGGATTTGGACTGATCATCAGGCTCTGCCTCCGTCGTTATCTGTGATGTGGAGCGTCTTCAGTATCTGCTCTCATCACCAGAGCCTTGCTCATCACCGTGGCTTCTCCCTCTTCATCCTTGAATGAAACTTCCAGTGGACACATGGAAAAATAATACACAGAACAATGTATTACACAAACAAGACAAGGTAAAATTGCACTATTGAGGAAAAAAAAAAAAAAAAGTCACCGAACATCAGCGTATGCACTCTTATTGTGTAGAGCGTCATGCGCACTTTTACACACAGAAAGTCCAACATACTACAAACTAACACATATTCTACATGGTTCGTTCTTTATTCTATAAAACCACCATGCAGTATAAGCATCAAATTACACAAACAATAAAGTAAAACAAGTAAAAACTACACAGAAAAAAGCAGACAGTACTTCAGTCATGTAGAAAATCCACTGAATGGAACTGGGTGAACTTTACCTTTCTTCTTCACATGTTGCTCCATCAGTCACTCCTTCAGTCACAAATCCATCCTGTGATACGCTAAGTACAAAGGCTGAACCCAAAAGCACGACCACAAGTACCCAGTAAGGTTTAGTGTTTTTATTAAACACTTTCACAGGAAATAAGGTACAACACAGAGATAATATAATTTCTGTGGAGCCTCTGGTTCCGGGGATAAACGTCTGGGCTGGGGGTGGATACAGCAGACGACCGGCTTGGCCGAGCCGGGAAAACCCCAACGGAATCCCCACTAGGGACAGACAGAGGGTGGTCAAAAAACAAGCCAGGTCATACACGGAAAGGCAGTCATACAAGCGACGGTACATGGGGGACGAGCAAACTCACGGTAGTAATCCAGGCGGAGGTCGAAGCACAGGTTATCGTTGGAGGCTGAGGTGATAAAGGGAGCAGGCAGAGACGAAGTCGGGTACGAACCAGGTCGTGAACAGGCAGGCAGGAAAAGGTCAGGCTGAATCGAAGGTCGAGGGACGAAAACAGGTCAAACACGGCAGACGAACAAACAGGATCCAAGAAACGCTGGTAAGTGAATACAACGAGTTGTAGAGCACAAACTGGCAAAGGAACAGGGGAAAACACAGGGTTTAAATACACAAGAGGGCGGGAAGACAATGAGACACAGGTGGAGATAATCAGGGAGGAGCAAGGTAATCAGGTGAAAGGTGAACACAAAAGGAAGTAAAGACACCAGACAAGACACATGAGGGAAACTTAACAAAATAAAACAGGAAATGACAAACAAAACAGAAAAGACAGACAAAGTCCAAAAGCCGACATGACAGTACCCCCCCCTCTAGGGGACGGCACCGGACGGCCCAGGAACCTCCGGGTGGCGCTGATGGAACTCCCGAATCAGGTCCGGGTCCAAAATGTAGGAGGCGGGCACCCAGGAACGCTCTTCAGGGCCGTATCCTTCCCAGTCCACCAGGTATTGGAACCCTCTCCCTCGACGGCGAGCCGCCATGAGCCGGCGCACAGTGTAGGCTGGGTCCCCATCGATGATCCGGGGCGGAGGCGGTGGCTGGGTGGGAGGGACCAGTGGACTCTCCTTTGCGGGCTTGACTTGACTGACGTGGAATGATGGGTGGATTCTCATAGTCCTGGGTAATTTGAGTCGCACAGAGACAGGATTAATAACCTTTGATATAGGGAAAGGGCCCACGAACCTGGGTGCCAGTTTCCGGCTCTCCACCCTCAAAGGGAGATGACGGGTAGATAGCCACACACGCTGGTCCTGCTGGTAGACCGGAGCCGGGGTCCTGTGACGATCAGCTGCTGCCTTATAGGCTCCCGATGCCTTTAACAGAGCCTGTCTGGCACGAATCCAGGTCCTCTTGCACCTCCGTATCAGAGCCAGGGCCGACGGGACGCTGACGTCCTTTTCCAGAGCCGGGAACAAAGGGGGTTGATAACCAAAAACTACATGAAACGGAGACAGACCAGAGGAGACACAGGGTAAAGAATTGTGGGCATATTCCACCCAGGTCAGCTGGCGGCTCCAGGACGAGGGGTTGTGAGAGGCCAAAACTCTAAGGCCGGTCTCCAACACCTGATTAAGCCGCTCAGTCTGACCATTAGATTGAGGGTGGTAGCCCGAGGACAAACTGACAGAGGCCCCAATGAGGGAGCAAAAAGCACGCCAAAAACGTGCGACAGACTGAGGGCCCCTATCAGACACGATGTCCTTAGGGAACCCATGCAAATGACAAACATGACGCAGAACCGCCTCTGCAGTCTCCTTAGCAGAGGGGAGTTTGGGTAACGGGACAAAATGTGCCATCTTAGAAAAACGATCCACAATAGTAAGAACGTGGTATTACCTTCAGACGGGGGTAGTCCAGTTACAAAATCCAGGGAGATATCCGACCAGGGTCTACTAGGAACAGATAGTGGAAGTAATTGACCAACCGGGGGCTTATTGGAAGACTTGCATGCAGCACAGACGGGACAGGATGCGATGTATTCCTTCACCAACTTTTCCATGGCCGGCCACCAGAAGCGTTGCTTAATGACGAACATGGTCCGCTGGACTCCCGGGTGACAGGACAGCTTAGAGGCATGAGCCCAGTGAATAACCTGTGGGCGGAGGTTAGGGGGAACAAACAGACGGTCTGGCGGGACGCCAGCCGGGATGACACAGTCCTTTAAGGCATCACACACGGTTCTTTCAATCTCCCAATGCACCGCCCCCACCACACAGGACTTAGGCAAAATGGCTTCAGGTTCAATACTGGCAGAATCAGGAGCAAACAGTCTAGACAGGGCATCAGGCTTCACGTTCTTAGAGCCCGGCCGATAGGAAAGGGAGAAATTAAAGCGAGTGAAAAATAATGCCCACCTGGCCTGACGAGAGTTGAGACGTTTGGCAGTCCGCAGGTACTCAAGGTTTTTGTGATCAGTCCATATTAGAAATGGCACCTCAGTACCCTCCAGCCAATGTCGCCATTCCTCCAGCGCAACTTTTATGGCTAACAGCTCCCTGTTGCCGATGTCATAGTTACTCTCAGCCTTAGTTAGTCTTCTGGACAGGAATGCACAAGGGTGGAGCCTGTTATCCTTAGGTGACCGCTGTGAGATGACCGCTCCAACCCCCAGGTTAGAGGCGTCCACTTCAACGACGAACTGGAGAGCTGGATCCGGGACCGACAGGACAGGGGCCGAAGTGAAGATGTCCTTCAACCTTCTGAAGGCTGTTTCTGCTTCAGAACCCCATCTAAAAACAGACTTAGGAGAGGTTAGAGCATGCAGGGGAGCAGCCACGCTGCTGAACCCCCTAATAAACTTCCTGTAGAAGTTGGCAAAACCAAGGAATCTCTGGACATCCTTCCGACAGCTAGGGGTAGGCCAATCCCTAACAGCACTGACCTTGTCCGGGTCCATCTGCACACTTCCCTCCGCAATGATGAACCCCAGAAAAGACACAGACGAGCGGTGGAATTCACATTTTTCTGCTTTCACATATAACTGATTTTGAAGGAGTCTCTGGAGTACTTGCCGGACGTGTTGGACATGTGACACCTCATCCGGGGAAAAAAATCAGAATGTCGTCTAAATAGACAAATACAAAAACATTGAACATGTCATGTAACACATCATTCACTAGTGCCTGGAAGACAGCGGGGGCGTTGGTGAGACCAAACGGCATAACCAAATACTCATAATGGCCGCTGGGTGTGTTAAATGCCGTCTTCCACTCGTCTCCTTCTCTGATTCTGACCAGATGATAGGCATTACGGAGGTCTAACTTGGTAAATACCTTGGCGCCATGTAAAAGTTCAAAAGCCGATGACATGAGTGGTAAAGGGTATCTATTACGGACAGTTATATCATTTAAGCCACGGTAGTCTATACAGGGGCGGAGACTCTTATCCTTTTTGTCCACGAAGAAAAAACCTGCTCCTGCTGGGGAAGACGAGGGTCGAATTAAACCAGCCGCTAGTGACTCGTCGATGTATTTCTTCATGGCGGCTGTTTCCGGGCCTGACAGGGAGTATAACCTTCCCTTAGAGGGACTGGTACCAGGGCACAGGTCTATGGCGCAATCATAGGGTCTGTGGGGAGGCAAAGAAGTTGCACGGGCCTTATTGAAAACTTCTTTGAGATCATGATAACATTCAGGTACCTTATTCAGAGCAGGAAAATCAGTCTCAGGTTCCTTCACGGCCTCCACTGAAGCCACAACTGACTGGACAGGAACGGACGGGGAATCCCGGGACCGGGTCTCTCCTCTGTGGGTTGCACAACCCTCACCCCAAGACAGAATCTCTCCTGTCTTCCAATCGACCCATGGGTTGTGCATAGTGAGCCACGGATGACCCAGAATGAGAGGTTGGGAGTCAGAATGATATATATGAAAACAAAGTTTTTCTGAATGGCCATCACTGAACAGGAGAGAGACTGGTTGAGTGCGCAGCACCACACGACAGATGATGTGATCGTCTATGGCCCGTGCCTCCAGGGGGTGCTGCACCGGCACCAGATCCAGGTTGAGCTGTCTGGCCAGTCTCTCATCCATGAGATTAGCGTCTGAGCCGGAGTCAATCAGAACAGTGTGCTGCAGAGAGACAGAATCAGAGGACAAACAGACCATAGGCTGCACACGAGATGAGTTAACCATACACACCGTCCGGCTAAACAGCGAGCCCTCACCAACCAGAGTCTTGGGTCTCAGCGGACAGCTGACGACCCGATGTCCCTCTTGCCCACAGTACAGACACAGTCCGGACGTCAGACGACAGCGATGCTCCTCTGATGACAGACGTGTACGGCCCAACTGCACCGGCTCCTCCCTCGAGGCTTGGCCAGATTCCGTTATGGGAAATGGAGGATCTACAAACTTCTTGTCACGACCAGCTGTATGTGACTGATGGACCCCAGACGGTTCGGACTGCCAGATGCCCCATTGGTCCGAGACCAGAATGGCAGCTGAGATGACGTCATCCAAAGTGTGTAGTTCCCGACGGAGCGCCATCTCACGTCCAATGGTGCGGTTCAGTCCTGACTGAAAAGCAGTAATTAATCCTGTCTCGTTCCACCCCGACTCTACTGCCAAAGAGCGAAACTCACTCACATACTGTCTGATAGAACGGTCTCCCTGCCTCAGCCTCATAAGCCTCAGTCCAGCCTGCTGACCACGAACAGGATGATCATATATTCTCTTAAGTTCGGTCAACAGGCAAGACACTGACTGGGCTAGGGGGGAATTCTGCTCCATTAGGGAATTGAAAAAATTTAACGGAGGTCCTTCCAACAAACTCGCTATATAAGCAATCTTAGCTGACTCACAAGAAAAACGTCTGGGTTGGGAATCAAAAATAAGACGTATCTGGGTGCAAAAGCTTCGACATGTATTACCTGAGTATTTAGAGGGAGGAGGGATGTTGGGTTCCTCCGGGGCTCTCTCAGGTGAACCTGTGGTAACGGGTTCGACCGGTGGACTCGGGGTCGACGCCTGATTTCTGGAGAGTTGGGAAAACTGGGTGGCGAGCTGAGTCACACTGTCCAAAAGGGAATGCAGAATCTGCTCATGTCCCCCCAGGCGTTGCCCCTGGGAGCGGACTGCTTCCCGGACCTGGTCTAGGTCTGCTGGGTTCATAGTATTGGCCAGTTTGTACTGTGATACGCTAAGTACAAAGGCTGAACCCAAAAGCACGACCACAAGTACCCAGTAAGGTTTAGTGTTTTTATTAAACACTTTCACAGGAAATAAGGTACAACACAGAGATAATATAATTTCTGTGGAGCCTCTGGTTCCGGGGATAAACATCTGGGCTGCGGGTGGATACAGCAGACGACCGGCTTGGCCGAGCCGGGAAAACCCCAACGGAATCCCCACTAGGGACAGACAGAGGGTGGTCAAAAAACAAGCCAGGTCATACACGGAAAGGCAGTCATACAAGCGACGGTACATGGGGGACGAGCAAACTCACGGTGGTAATCCAGGCGGAGGTCGAAGCACAGGTTATCGTTGGAGGCTGAGGTGATAAAGGGAGCAGGCAGAGACGAAGTCGGGTACGAACCAGGTCGGGAACAGGCAGGCAGGAAAAGGTCAGGCTGACTCGAAGGTCGAGGGACGAAAACAGGTCAAACACGGCAGACGAACAAACAGGATCCAAGAAACGCTGGTAAGTGAATACAACGAGTTGTAGAGCACAAACTGGCAAAGGAACAGGGGAAAACACAGGGTTTAAATACACAAGAGGGCGGGAAGACAATGAGACACAGGTGGAGATAATCAGGGAGGAGCAAGGTAATCAGGTGAAAGTTGAACACAAAAGGAAGTAAAGACACCAGACAAGACACATGAGAGAAACTTAACAAAATAAAACAGGAAATGACAAACAAAACAGAAAAGACAGACAAAGTCCAAAAGCCGACATGACACATCCGTAAACCGCCAGGGTGGTCTTGTAACTTGGGATGACCGTCTTGCCTACGTTTTCCAACACTAGATCTAATCTGTGATCCACTCTGTTATGCGCTTCGTTTCACCGCTCCGTGAATTCGGTCTGCTGTGTGCGTCCCCAGTCACAGAGTGGCTTATTTTCCAGCTTCTAGGACGGGTGACCATGAAATTTTTTTCATAACCTACCCATTTAGAATACATTAAGACAAAAACTAATTAAGGAAGTGAAGTTTACTGGTGCTTAATTACAAATAACTGGAGCAGCTTAGACACACTTGTTGACATTAGCATTAACGTGCACTGAATTATATGGTCTGCCAACTAGCCTGCTCATTAGTTCAGGTAGCTGTTACCAGTGTATTTGTACATCTCATGACCTTCACGTTACCATAACTGTATCTGTTAACATTTAATTGGTAGCTGAAATGACTTGATGCTGTTTGTTTTTACACTGTTAGCGGACGTGCACTGTGTTTTCAGTTTTCAGTTCTAGTTTCATTTTGCATTCTTCTCCAACTCTAGCCACTTGTGAAGGTCATGTAATGGAACTTCACGCTTCAAAATTACAACTCACACACCAGTGGGTGATGTCATGAAGGGTTCGTCCACTATTGAAGCATATGTGGAATCATCATACCACTATGGTCTGCTCTTCTTAGTGCTTATGGGGGTCGTGGGGGTGCCGGATTCTTTCTTAGTCAACAATGGATGTGTTGCCAGTTCATCACAGGGCTGATATACACATGAACAGTGTTGTGCAAGTTACTTCCAAAGTGTGATACATTACAGATGCCTTGTTACATTTTTTTTTTGAAGTAACTCCTTACTTTACAATATTATTGCCTCAGAATTGTAATACGTTACATGACTCATGTATTACTTTTGAGTTACATACAGAATCTCATCATAAATGGAGCATGTGCAGTAGAACCCAACCCCCCCACCCCCCACCCACACACACACACACACACACACACACACAAGAGATAGGAGAGCCTTGGGATGCATAAATTTGCACCCTGAAGTACATGTGCATGGATAGGTCAGTAAGTAACGATATGGTCTACGATGTTCAAATCCCAGCAGAAATTCTTGCATTTTTTTCAACATTTTGCATGTTCAAACAGGGGGCACAGTGCGGAGGACACTGGTAGATGAAACGGCAATCGATAAAGAATTCTAACTAGTCGTAGAAACACTAGCTTACCTTGTCATTGCTGGTCACATGGATCATGCTAACTAGCTTCTGCAAAGCAGGGTTAGGGTTAGTAATGATCATACGACCATGTGGCCAATGTACTGTCTTCTGCCGCCTTCACCCATTGGCTGAACACCAACAGGAAATAGAACTTTACTGACACATTTTCGATCCCTTAAGGTCTCACAGTCTCCCTGTTTTTTTTTTCATTTGAGCAATTAAATTATGGGTGAATAGTGTGTTGTAACGCATGCGCTACTGAACATTCACTCATTCATTTTCTGAACCCGCTTTATCCTCACTATGGGGGTCGCTTGGAGCCTATCCCAGCTACTTACAAGTGAAGGCGGGGTTCACCCTGGACATTTTTCTAGTTCATCACAGGGCTGACATAGAGACAAACAATCACTTTCACATTCACACCTATGGGCAACTTAGATTAACCAATTAACCTATCAGTGCATGTCTTTGGATGGTGGGAGGAAGCTGGAGTACCCGGAGAGAACCCACGCAGACACGGGGAGAACATGCAAACTCCACACAGAAAAGTCCCACCCCTGTCGACTGGTGTTGGAATCGAACCCAGGGCCTGCTTGTTGTGAGACACGGTTTCTAACTGCACCACCATGTCGTGCTATTGAATATGTACCAAGTAAAATAATACTGAAAATTGATTAGTAATGCCTCACACTACTGCGTTACAGCAAAAAGTAATGTTACTCTAATGCACAGGTGTCAAACATGCAGCCTGGGAGCCAAATCCGGCCCGCTAAAGGATCCAATCTGGCCCATGGGATGAATTTGTGAAATGCAAAAATTACACTGAAGATATTACCAATCAATGGTGCTAAAATCATTTTAATTCAGGTTCCACATACAGTCCAATTAGATTTCAAGTGGGTCAGACCAGTAAAATATTATCATAATAACCTATAAATAATGACAACCCCAGATTGTCATATCAGTCCCTGGACTCTTGTATGTTTTGTCTGTCTTGTGTGTCATTTCCTGTTTTATTTTGTTAAATCCTCCTCTTGTGTCATGTCTGGTGTCTTTGCTTCCTCTCCCTGATTGTTTCACCTGTATTGATTACCTGTCTCCGCCCTGATTTGTTCCACCTGTGTCTCATTGTCTTCCCTCCCTTCTGTGTATATAAGCCCTGTGTTTTCCCCTGTCCTGTGCCAGTATGTATTCCTCCCTTGTGGTGTGTCTATCTATCAGCGTTTCTCCTGATCCTGTTTGTCTGCCTGCCTGCCTGTTTGTTCCTGACCTGGATTGTCCCTTGACTTCTGAGATTGCCTGACTCCCTATCAGTACCTTTGCCTGATCTGCCACTCTGTTGTTCGACCTTTTTGCCCAGATTCATGGTTAGTGCTTTTGTCTTTTCCCCTATGTACCGTTGCCTGTTTGCTAGACTCCCTGTGTATGACCTGGTCTGTCCCCTGACACTTCTCTGCTTTCTCCTAGTCGGGTTCCCCTCGTGTGCTCCCGACCCGGGCAGAGAGCTTCCCTTTTTGCATTCGGACGCCATGACGAATCCACACAAACATACCTGCGAGGATTCATTCAAGAAACCTTTTTGTGAACTGTTTTTCCTGTCTGTGTTAAACACTCTTTTACTGTATTTTTGTCTGTGGGTTGTGCATTTGGGTCCAGATCTTGTGTCACTGGTTCTAACACAGATTTTCTCTTTACTTTTTTTGGTGTAAAAGGTAAAATTACATGAGAATGCTTACATTACCAAACTATACTTTTACAAAAAATGTGAACTTGAACAAATATGAACCAACGGAAATGTCTTAAGAAAAGTAAATGCAATTTTACCAATATTCTGCCAGTTACTAAATGTTTTGTGTGATTGTAATGCACATGTGTAAATGATAAACTGATAAAACGAGGCAGAATATTGTTAAAATTACACTTGTTTTTCTTCATACAGTTCATGTTGTTCAGATTTTTAAGGAAACTTTGTGGATATAAACCTAATCATAATATAATTTAACTTTTTTCACTGTTATCATTTTACTGGTTCGGCCCACTTGAGATCAAATTGGGCTGAATGTGGCCCCTGAACTAAAATGAGTTTGACACCCCTGCTCTAATGCATTACTTTTGTAACATGCTACTCCCAACACTGGACATGAACAACCATTCCCTCTTAAATTCACGGCTAGGGGTGATTTAGACTGACCAATTAAACTATTAGGCTGCATGTCTCTGGACAGTAAGAGAAAATCAGCCAACCCAGAGAGAACTCAGACACAAGGAGAATGTGCAACCTCTACATAAAAGGCCCTCACTGACTTGTGTTGGAATCAAACTATTGCAGTGAAATGATAACCACTGAACCACCATACTGCCACTTAAAACACATTTACTTAATAATAATGGTCATTATTATTGAGTCATTGTTACATAAGATGAAAACAATACACTGCATGAAAAGTGGGGTTTTCGTCAGTTAACGTCCCTGTAAATTGCTGTGGAACTTGAAATTAACGCCTACTGGTGGGAATTTGAAGTCACCACAGAAAATTCTCTCTAACTGCCGGGAATTGCCGGGAACAGTTAGAGAGCCTTGGCAAAAACCCCTCCCCAGCCCCTTGGGCTATGTGAGGTTTTCGTATGTAAATGGTCCTGCTATGAGGTATACAAATGCAAATGGAGTCGTACATGACACAGCAGTTTACAGTGGAGGTGAGACAACAACTCACTGACTTGAACCAGGCAGACACTGCTGGATGAGCCACCAGACTGTGGACAAGAACCAGAAAAAGGCTGGAGCACAATCCAAAAATTGTGGTAAGTATATATTCAATTAATTATTACATGTGTGCTATTTGGGTGGGAATTTTATCTTAGTGTGACTTTCTTAGTTAATTGCGCAGTGTATGATAGTGTGGTTTGACTTGTGGAACTGATTAAAGTAATGAATCTGTCACATTGACCTGCTTGAACCTGGAGGCGTTTGTTCCTCAAAGTGACTTAGTCTTGTATTTTTTTAGGAAGGTGTGCGCCGTCTGCAAAACAGTGAAGGAAACAACAGATGGTATGAACCAGAGCAAGGGTCAGATTTTAAAGAGTCTGGATCCATTCTGCTCTATAGAAGTAAATGTATGCCTTTAATGTCTGCTTTTTCTGAACTATTTCTATTTGGTTTTCAGACTGAGCTCACCCACAATGAAGCAGTGACTTCTCATTTAATGGCAGCTCCAGCTGCAAGTCCAGGCTTGAATGGAGTAGAAAGTGGAGTCCTGTTGATTAAGTAACTTTAATAGTTTGTTGTGTTTTGTTTCTCTATTGTTGTAATCCTATGCATCTATTTTTTTACTCTTCCTAACTTGTATATTTTAATTCCAGTGGTCTGTAAGATATAAAGAAACAGTCCGATGGAACTACACATACAGCCAACCAGGTCTAACAGTCCAGGCAGAAGCCATGAACATTTCAGCCCACAGCAGAGAAGAAAGACGGTAAGATTTAGAAGAATCTGTGTTTAATCTGAATCTGACACAAACACCACATTCTACTACTGTTAGCCTCACAGTGCAGCACTGATGGTACTTCTGTCTGGACAGCAGCTGGAGGCAAAAGAGGCTGAACTGGCCAACAAGGAGGAGATTTATGGAGGGGGATCACAATGGATATGAGGTCTGATGAAGAAGATGGCACTGCTGATGGGACATCTGGGTTGACTGTAAGGCCTCCATCCTTCCAGAGTCTGGAGCTCTCTAACCTTTGAGCTGCACTCTAACACACACTACAGCAGAACCAGCATATGTTCTACCACCACAGACACTACAGCAGAACCAACACATGTTCTACCACCACACACACTACAGCAGAACCAACACATGTTCTACCACCACAGAAGACTGGACTGGACCACCCTCAGAGAAGATGGCACCAACACTTGTCTGATGTGATGTTTTTAGGTCAAAGATCAAACTTATTTCATAAGTTGTATAAATTACTTTCATAAGTTACAATAAGTTGATAATAGATAAATCAGTTAAAATCTGTTAAAATGCAGTTGACTTAAGAATTGATAGGAGTGAGATGTCTTCTCCTTAAGGATCTTTGTGTTCGCTGTGCACTAAGGTTGTATACAGAGTGAGCGCTCTTTTACTAGAGATGATCTTTGACGTATATTTCCCGTTCGCTATTTTCTCTGCAGTTAAAGTTCAGAAAAACTCGTGTTCGTTAAGTGTGCTCTACTACTGTGTGCCTTGGAAAATGTTCTTTGTAAGTGTATATATCCGAAAACAACATTAGGTTCTAGATGTTGGTTGACTGAAACTGTTCTGTGAACGTGTAATGAAGCTAATGTTTATGCTATTCAAGCTAGCAATGTGAGTGCATTACGTGTGTAGCGTAATTAATAATAACTGACTGTTAATAATTGAAGTTGGATGTATTTTATATGTTGCAGTTACAAAAACGTTTCAGAAAACGTCAAGTAAAGGAGAAGCTCCAGCTCAGAACAGAAAGCCTTGTTTGGACTCTGCTGTGTTGTTGTTTGTGGCTGTTGCTGCACAGTCACATGTTGTGAGGACAGCACATCTGACTGAACTGACTGTGGAAATTCTAAGTTTGTTTAATTTGAAAGTGTTGGCATTGTTTTCTTAAATATGTAAGTGTGCTTTTTGTATTCTGCATTTTATTAAAGCTTGTCTTTATTTTTTAACATGATCTTGGCAGTCGTGTTCTTTCTTAATTGATATTGGTGGTAATGTTTTCAGTATGTGAATTATTACCCTGCAACAATAAATAAATATGTAAATAAATATCTGAATAATAAACATAATAATAATAATGATAATAACAATAATAATAATAATATTTTTAATGGGTGGGGCATATTATAATGCTGCACAGATGACCAATCACATGTGAGCTGTCCTTTGTGGTAACATCCAATGGGATGCTATAAAAAGAAAAAAAAACATCCAATGTGTGTCTGTGGTCGGACATGGCAGGCACCAGTGACATTCAAATGTAAATGAGGGTCGTTCACACCTCTGCCAGCTGTTAACCCCCGCACCCGCAAAAGCACAGATGGACTTGAAAGTGAGGAGGGCCTTGATTGACTTGATTGTCTAACTATATAGGAGCCAGTGCAGCTAGATGAGTGTAGGAGTGATGTAGAGCTGGTATTGGGAGTGGGTAAGAAGTGTGACTACAGAAGCTGAAGCCTGGAAACTTTAGATAACACTCCATTGTAGTAGTCCAGGCTGGAGTGATAAGTAGATTGATGAGGGTTTGTCTGAAGCAAGAAATTCCATGACAGATTTGATGTAGCATTTGAAGGATCAGTGGGAGTTCTGGGTAATGCCCAAGCTGTAGACTGACAGGGATAAGCAGATGGCTATGAGATGGAAAGATCTCCAACCTTCTGCAGCAGTGACTCAGAGGTCAAGAGACGATCTCAGCTTTGTTGTGAAAAAAATAGAAGAAAAACAGCT
The DNA here is from genome assembly GCF_902148855.1 of Sphaeramia orbicularis. Taxonomy (NCBI): domain Eukaryota; kingdom Metazoa; phylum Chordata; class Actinopteri; order Kurtiformes; family Apogonidae; genus Sphaeramia; species Sphaeramia orbicularis. The sequence continues at coordinate 45,006,765 of NC_043962.1, read as the reverse complement.
GGAGATGAATTGAGGTGGGTGGTGTGCAGAAGGGTTGCTAGTGTGATTGTGATAATCAGTTGAGTATCATCTACATATAATGGAAATTGACGCTGTTTTTGTGGATTACTTGGTGATACTATTACCACTAATACCACTACTTCTAATAATAACAATAACAATAATGAGAAGAAATTAGCAAAATAGGAAACTCAGAGGGTAACCTAACAACACAATTAGGCAGTCAAACAAATGCGAAACCGAGGTCATATAGTTAAAAACCAAGAAATGAAGAAGTACAAACTGCACAACATATGATGATTTTGACAGAAAGCATCAAACAGATGAACACAGATGAAAATTACAAGATTGAAAGGGGATGTTAAAGTCATTAAATAGGATAAAAAGGCAATAATAATGCCGCAATAGCAAAAAAAAAAAAAAAGTAGAACTGGAAACTGATTTCCATATTGGGACAAAAATAATGTTCATAATTTACAGTCTTTGCAAACTGTATTCAAAGCCTTTACCCTCTTACTTTACCTACCACACATTGGAGAAGTAAGAAGCGGTACTCTCTGTTTTAACACTTTTTTTTTTGTCTTGTTTTTTCCAACATGTTGGCTATAGTGGCTATTTCTTGTGAGTGTTTTCTCTTTCACTTCCACTACTTCATCCAAGATCATACCGTGTTCAGTGTGTTTCTGAGCTGAGAAGATTGAGCGAGTCAAATTGAAGAGACATTTGAGTGATCTGAGCCATGACAAAGACTGATAAGTCTTTCACACTGTCTCGAGATGACGTGACTTTGCCACATCCAGACACTTTATTGCTTTGTATCCGTTAAGGCTCAACTGTAGAAGAAGGATATGGGGTTATCTGATCAAGGAGCTCTTTGATAATGTCCATCATCTAGATCTACAGCAGCCTGGATTACTGGTAGATCAGTAGGTTTTTGTGTCAGAGGAGATGGAAAATGTCTCTTTCACATTATATTACCAGTCCTTGGTGTCCAAATGTAGCATATAAGGCACGGAAGCCCATGATATGGTGTGTTTAAAACAAAACATTTTAATGAAAAGGTGATGCCAGAGGAGATAGGTTGTTTCCACGCTCTAAAAAATTATAAGTTGGCTCAACGTAAAAAATTGAGGTAACAATTTCCATGAATCTTTTTAAGTTATTTCAAATTGGCAAATTGCTTAAATGCCACAAGACTTCTCTAGTTCAGTAACTCTATTACTTTAGTACAAACAACATGATTTGCTTTTTACTCTGCAAGCTTAATTAAGTCGAACCAACTTCATTTTAATTGTGTAAAAACTACTCCATTTAATTATACTGACTTATTGTTATACTTTTATTCTACTCAAAAATGTCCATACAAGTAGTTATCTTAATTTTTTGAGTTGGCCTAAATTATTTCTGTACATCAGAACAAAATCCACATAGAAATTCCAATGATATGATCAAACAGCTTATTTCTCTATTCATTTTAATTACTAGATCTGTCTGCATGCATCATAATTGTATACAATGCTATTATTCCTATGCTATTACAAACAATAAATTAAATTTCTCCAGTAGTGAGGAGTTTCTTTGAAAAATATCGCTGCAGTTGTCAATAAACAGTAAAGACATCGTTTGGCCTATGGCTCTGACTCATGGTGCAGTTCTATAAAAATACAAAAATAAACACAAAAAGGCCAATAAACATTAGTTATGCACACATTAACTCCAAATTATCACCAACACCACAACCCTGCTGAACCCCCGCACATAAGATAACACATTTTCAACAATATACCCGCAATGCAATGCAGCAAACATGCCACAATATATACGACAATTTTAAATTAGAAAGGAGCAAAATGTGTATTATCCAGTCCTTGAATAATTAAAACTACTGTTGCAGAAACAAAGCTAAATTCTATCAAGCCTTAAAGTTTGGTAAAGTTCTGTGCAAAATCGTGTTTCTGCCTTTTTTTTCTGTGCTTCCCTCCATTTCTTGTGATAGGCGTGGTCTGTCAGCAAAACATGTCCAGGAACGTCAGCTTTGTACTCAGCTTTTAGAGGAAGCTTACAAGATTTTTAAACCGTACTAACTTAATATACTTCTTTGTTAAATTAGAGGCAGAAATGTCTGTTCAAAATCGATACGTTATTAAGTTAAGACTGTTTTCCTTTTTTTTTCATTTAGACCAACTTAATAAAATAACTTATCAACTGATTTAAATGTGTACATGTAACAAACTTAATTTTTTAAGCAGAGAAAGCTCTTGATTTTAAGCTTAACTTACTAACCCCGTGAATCATTTTTTAGAGTGCACATGGACCGTATAGAAAAAAAAAAAAAAAGAGTGGGAGAGCTAACAAAGAAAAAAAAAATCAATATGTGTAAAATCCATGCAGATTATTAATAAAATCTACCTTAGGTCTTATCCCTCCACTCATTTGTTGTCTCCTCTGCTTTGATTGAGACATTGATTTGTTGTATCTGAGTGGAAAATGTACAGCTGTTTGTGCTGTAAAGAAAGGCACACACCTCTTAGAAAAAAAAAAACAAACAAACTTCAAATAAAACCTAAGATTCAGAGGATTTACTTTGCTTTTTATGAAGCCCTAAACTTTCATTAAATACAAATAAAGCTCCGTTATAAATGCAAACTGAATAGTTTACATTCTGTGTCACTGATATGTTGTTTTTATCAGTGTAAATGTTTATAAGGGTTTACCACACACAAAATGATGGGCATCTTCATTTATATGTCTGTGGAATTATATTTGAGAAATCCATTAAGGAATCCTCCTCCTGCGTCATCAGACAGTCATATAAAACACTGGAGACCTTTACTGTAGTACTGTTTTTATTACCGCAAGTAAAAAGTAAGAACATTTAATACACCTGAATTCAAACACAGAACCTTTAAAGGTGGTATGTGCAACTGCTGTGTCTTTAAGGTATTCAGCATGTACAGACTTCTGAAATCTATCACCAGTTGGTTTATTTTAATGCATTTGTGTACTTTTATATACATTATGTCTTTTCCTGTGCCAAATGAGCTGGCCCAGATCTATGATTAGATTCTGGCTTGTTGACCATAGGCTGGAAAGTGCTGAAAGGTGCCTCCTCTCTGAACTGATGAGATTAAAGTCTGCATTAACTGGACATTACAGAATTGGCGGCTGCATGAGGTCATTGCCAGCGTGGAGTACATCTGTCACTACATAGAACCGCCTCCCTGGTGTTGACTAAAGGACCAGGACTGGACTGGACTCTAAGCTCTTTTCAGTGTAGTTTTCTTTCAGGGTCTTGTGGGAGTTATCTCAAAATTATTTGCTGATAAGAGATTTATTTTTAGAGGGAGGCTGGGTTAATGAACTCAGTCAGCTTGTATCTTTTAACCCTCTGCTCGCTATCAGAAGTTTGATATACAGTGTGGGTTTAACCTTAAAATGTTGACCTAAGTGTCAGAGAGCACCATATAACGAAGATTTATGTGGCGCAGATGGGGACACTATACATTTAACCTCAGCCCACAGAACACTCAACAGGGTCAATATACTTAACATCAGTTACCTCTTTAAATCAGAGTATGTCACTGTTAAGATGCAAACTGAAAATACTGAAGGAGCTATCGGTAGTGTTTCTACTTTCAAACATTAACCCTTTCATGCATGAATTATAAGAGCCTTAATCAAGATTTTTTTTCCTGAGTGTTTTTATTCCTCTAAGCCAGGGGTGTCAAACTCATTTTAGTTCAGGGGCCACATTCAGCTAAATTTGATCTGAGAAGGGCCGGACCACTAAAATAATAACATAATAATATATAAATAATGGCAACTCCAAACTTTTCTCTATGTTTTAGAGCAAAAAAAGGTAATTTACATTATGAACAGGTTTACATCTACAAACTATCCTTTCAAAAGATGTGAGAAACATGAACAAACTGAAAAAATAAGTGTAATTTTAACATTATTTTGCCTCAGTTTATCATTTACACATGTACATTATAACTTACAGATCACAGTGGATCTACAAACGCACAAAACATTGAGTAACTGGCAGGTTATTGTTAAAATTGTACTAGCTTCTCTTAAGACATTTCAGGTTATTCACATTTTTTTGCAAAATTATACTTTGTTTTAGTGTAAATACATGAAAATATTTACATTTACAAAGAGAAACATTTGGAGTTGTCCTTATTTTTATGTTATTTTGATAGTATTTTACTGGTCTGACCCACTTGAGATTGAATTGGTCTGAATGTGGAACCTGAACTAAAAGGATTGTTAATATCTTAATGTAATTTTTGCATTTCAAAAATTCATCCCAAGGGCCGGACTGGACCCTTTGGTGGGCCGGATTTGGCCCCCGGGCCGCATGTTTGACACCTGTACTCTAAGCATTAAAAAAAACAAAGCGACTGAAATTTTTATTATGAACCTATTCTTCATGGAGTTGCAAAAATGTCATACTCAGCTGGACACTGTGCATTTAATTCTGAAGCAAAAAAACTTATTTACTGATATACTTTATGAAAACTATAAAATAAAAACATTTTTAACACAGCTAATCTGATGTTTTCTCACATATTAACATACTCTAATACTAGTCCTTACTTCATGGAGATAATATGCAAAAAAAAAAAAAAAATTGTTTAAAAAAACTGTTAATTACAATGTAATAACAATAACAAGCAATTGATTTACACTGAAACATCTTACTGCAGATCAGGTTTATCAAGAACAACAAAGTTACAGTAACGGTATGAATTGCATTGTATGAGATGGTGCACAAGTGTCCACTGTGTTGGTTGATATGGAACTAAAACAACAAAATCCATGAATATACAAGAGAACAGCTGTAGAATCGTGGTCCACTGTAGTCACCACTATGCATGAAAGGGTTAAAATGATCTAAAATTATCAGAGTGTTTAGAATAAAGAGATCTTAAGTTGCGCCAAAGATGCTAATGTATTTGTGGATAGTAGAGAAATGAACTGAATTTATTTACACCAACAGGCCATCAGATTTATGTGACAACTAGAGGAAGGAATGAGTCGTTCTGTCGGCCTCCCATGGTGAAGAAACGTAACACCATGGGACCTTTAACCGAAGTATCAGAAAGTGACCAGATGGGATGAGAACCACTAAGGAACAATTTAAAGTCGAAGAAAGTGACAAAAGCTAGATTTACTGTTGTTTTTTTTTTACGAATGGACACAGCTCTAAATGAAAAGGATGGAGTTTGATGCTTAAAGGTGGGGTAGGAGATCCTGGAAAAAGTTCGAGCAAGCTACATCGTACTATATAATGCACGTTCTGTGTCCATCTGGTGTCCGTCCGATCGATGTTACAGCACAGGAGGCCATTTGTACGGATTTTCCTCAGCCTTCACAAGCCCGATCGCCGCCAACCTCGCCAAATGAATAGAAACATTACCTGACTATCCACTAGGCACAATTTTATGTCCATATTCAAATGTTGTGAGGTATGCTGGGCGATTTTAACAGGGTCCCAGCTCACCACAGATTGGGTCCCAGCTAACCTCAGAATGGGTCCCAGCTCACCACAGACCGGGTCCCAGCTCACCTCGGACCGGGTCCAAGCTCACCATAGACTGGGTCCCAGCTCACCTTGGACCAAGTCCGAGCTCACCACAGACCTTCACGGGCCCAATCACCGCCAAACTCACCAAATGGGGGCGGCCATGGCTCAGATGGTAGAGCGGGTTGTCCAATAACCGAAGGATTGGCGGTTCGACTCCCGCTCTGTCTTAGTCAGTCAGTTGTGTCCTTGGGCAAGACACTTCACCCTCGTCGCCTCCAGTGCCACTCACACTGGTGTATGAATGTGTATGAAAGTTTGATGGTGGTTGGAGGGGCAGCCATGCTTCTGTCAGTCTGCTCCAGGGCAGCTGTGGCTACAAATGTAGTTTACCACCACCAGAGGGAGAATGTGAGAGCAAATGAATAATGGGTCAATAATGTAAAGCGCTTTGAGTGACCAAAAAAGCACTATATAAATCTAATCCATTATTATTATTAAATGAATAGAAACATTACCTGACTATCTACTAGGCACAATTTTATGTCCGTATTCAAATGTTGTGAGGTATGCTGGGCGATTTTAGCCTCGCTATCGCACAATGGCACCACGGGTACAATGCTGCTAGTTATGAAAATACACAATTCAAAAGTCCAAACCCCTTTCTTTAGACTCCCCCCCCAAAGCCACGCCTCCAGAGTACCAGATTGTACTCACAGAGGGGGGAGGGACAAATGGCAGTTGAGTTTGATAGACATATCACCATTCAATCATTTTGATGGGTCGGCTAATTTGATTGTATGGTGTTTTTTCAGTCCTGTCTGTTCCACAGGTGACTAAAAATGTTTTTATTTTTGTGTTAGAGCATTTAATTGATTGGTTGCAATCGACGTGTGAAAGGGATTTTAAGCAATACAGTAAAAAATGCTCCAGGTAAACATCTCCTACCCCACCTTTAAACAGTAGTGTTTCATCTACATAGGTGAGTTTGATTATGAGGCTTATGAAGGTATAAAGTTATTATTATAGGATTTTATTATCTTTGCTAAGTTGTTGTTTGTTGATCCACAGTTCAGACTAAACTGTGACAGTTCTGACCTTGTTTGGACGATTCTAAACAGATCTTTAGTGCAGCTACTGACAACAAAAACTGAGCAGAAAACAAATACGATTTGGGTTTTACTGTGGCTGTTTTCTGTTTAAAAACACAGCTAAGCTAACAGAGGCTATCAGCAAATTAAACCATCAGCTTGATAAGATTATAAGACAGTGTTACTTTGACCAACTGCCAAAATAAGATACGACTTTTAGTTTAAAGGAGAAAACTTGATGATACCATAATACAGATATGTGTAAACTGAGCTTCATAATTTATTCAGTGAGTGATACAGTTTGTGGATACATAGCATTGATTTGTTGGTGGTTTTTGTCACAAGTGTGTTCTGGTATGAGATTTCCCTCTGCTGTTGAGGGTTTTGAGTATCAACATAAACCTTACATCAGCTGTGTCAAATTCATTTCCTTCCAGGTTCCACATTCAGCCCAATTTGATTTCAAGTGGGCCGGTTAGTGCAAAACATGATGTTAAATTATGGAAATATTTACATTTATAAACTATCCAAGCAAAAAATATGCAAATAACCTGATAAAAAACATTTCTTAAAAAAAAGTAACTGCAATATTAACAATATTATGTCACAACTCATCATTTATACATGTACATTATGGATCAGATCTAAAAAGGCACCAAACATTTAGTAACAGGCAGAATATTATTAGAATTGCACAAATTAATGGGTTCTTGTTTTTTGTTGTCTTTTTTTTTTGTTTTTTGTTTTGCACTAAGACAGAGAAAATTTTGGTGTTGTCATTATTTATAGAAATTATGTAATATTTTTTTTCCCACATTATACCAAGAAGAAAATTCATTATTCATTCATTATTTATACGTTATTCTAGTATGTTATTAGCTCATATTGGTCTGTATGTGGAACCTGAACTAAAATGAGACACCCTTGATTGTTAACATCTTCCGTTTAAATTTTGCACTTTGCAAATTCATCCTGTGGGCCAGATCAGAACCTTTGGCAGGCTAGTTTTGGCCATTGGCCCGCATGTTTGACATGCCTGTCTTACATAAACCTTTTCAGGTCTGTGTAAAGACAATGCATTGATTTGTTTCCAAGCACAAAGTCAAAAACTGAGAGAGAAGAGAAAAACTGATAGAAGTCAAAACTCCAGCAGGGACCTTCATCATTGTTACTACGAAACACTTTTTGTTAGAAAATGTTGCTAAAAAGTGCAAAAGGTATGTATTTTGAAGGGTGATCTGTGTTTTGTTTTTTTGTTTTTTTCAGCTGTGTTACATACCATATTATACACCAGATATTTAAGGTTCAAGACTCTGTAAATGCATCTGTGACCACAAAAGACTATTACTACAATACACACTGTTTTAAAGAGTTTTTGTTTTCAGTTTTGAATTATTGGATGAGAAAACCATAGATATGTGATGGAAAGAAACTGACAGGATAAAGGAGGAAGATAAAAAAAAAAGAAAAGAGAGACTGAAGAGCTAGAGAAGTCATAATATGAAGATATGACTGTTAAAACAACTGCATGATCTGTTCTCTGTTTTCAGACCGAGTATAAAATCAGAATCAGAAAAGCTTTAATAGATAGATAGATAGATAGATAGATAGATAGATAGATAGATAGATAGATAGATAGATAGATAGATAGATAGATGTACTTTATTCATCCCAAACTGGGAAATTACAAATTGTCTGTTGTGACAGAAAATCATCTTACACGTTGCTCACACAACAAACTATGCAACACAGAAGCACACAATTTCTAAAAACTAGGTGAGATAAAAGAATACTGAAACATAAATTATTTATACAGAGTTCAAGAAAAAACTCTAAAATGTGCAACGTGGTAAAGTGCATATGCTGGAGATCATTTATGAGCTATTGTTTGTTAAAAATGTTTATGACAGTGAGGATGAAAGAGTTGCAGTTAAGTGTTCTTCTTGGACAGGGGGATTTTGTTCCTGATGGTGACCTGATAGTAAAAGCTGGAAGGACTTGTGCAGGGGGTGAGTGGGATCTGCTGTGATGCAGTTGGCTTCCTTGTGACTGCTTGGGTATGGAGTACTGATAATGGAGTCTGGGTTTTGCCAGTTATTTTATTTGCTTGATTGATGATCCGGGAAAGCTTTGATTTTCTCTTGACAGAGATGGAGCTGTACCAGGATGTGATGTTGAAAGAGAGGACTGATTCAATGAGTGACTTGTAATGGCTGTTAAAATGTCCTTCCTAACATCAAAGTTCCTGAGCTTCCTCAGCAGGAACATGCGTTGTTGTGCCCTCTTACAGACAGAGTCAGTGCGCTGGGAGAAAGACAGCAGGTTATCCACCATTGTGCCCAGGCACTTAAATGCCTCTACCTGCCTGTCCCTACAGTTTTAAGGGCTCAACAAGAGGGTGGGTAAGATCAGGTGCTCGCCTTCCTGCACACCCTACGTAACTACTTTGCCTTGGAGATGAGCTCTAAGGAGCTCTTTAAAACCTGACGTGTCATCGCTGACAGACCCCATATTCAGTTTGGATGGCTATAACTCTTTCACTGTTTGTGCAATTGGACAATTCAAACAGTTTCTGAACCCTGAGATGTTGAGCTTTATAGGTTTTATTGGGTCATTACCAGTGGCAGCTGCTTGTCTTTTAGAGAGGGGAAGCTCATTGTCAGCTTACATAAAAAAAAAAGTCAAGTTATTTAAACATAAATTTGGCCCCTGTTCCTTTTCAAGAAAATGGTCAGTGACCTTATTGTATCAACTAAACAAGAAAACATTGAAATTATGTTAAATTGAAATAAGGAAGTACAATGAGTGTGTTTTATTTACAGTGCAAGAAATGAACAAGTAATTTCGTAGTGGTTTCTCTCTCTATTTTACAAGCAGAATGAGTGACGGTATTAAACTGAACTCTGTCAGTGAAGGAGTGGATCTCAAAATAGCTGTCAATCAAATGGGATTCAGCCTTTTGACTGATCCTCCAATCAGCACGTGGAAGCCTGGCGTCCAACCCAGTCGAGGTCTGCCCACAGCTCCATTCACCCCCAGAGACACCCAGCGTCTGGGGGTGGGACAACATCGTGGCATTTATCCAATTACCGTACAGTTTTGAGGCAATGAAAAAAACTGTTCCTGTTAGAACTGAAAGTACAAGGTCTGAACCCAAATGCACGACCCGCAGACAAAAGTACAATGTAATTGTGTTTATTAAACACAAACAGGGAAAACAGTTCACACAAAAGGATTATGGGTGAGTCCTCAATGAAACCGCTTCGTGGATTCATCACGACGTCCGAACCCAATTGAGAAAGCCCACGGCCCTGGTCGGGAGCACACGAAGGGAACCTGACTAGGAAAAAACAGAGGAGCATCAGGGGACAGACCAGGTCATACACAGAGAGGCTAGCAGTCAGGCAACAGTACATTGGGGAATAGGCAGGCTCACGTACCATAAATCCAGGCAAAAAGGTCGAACACGGGAGTGGCTGGAGAGGCTGAAGCACAGACAGGGGGTCAGGCAAAACTCAGGAGTCAAGGAACAATCCGGGTCGAGAACAGACAGGCCGGCAAACAAACAGGATCCGAAGAAAACGCTGGTAAGTAGACACACCAAAAGGAGGAATACGAACTGGCAACAAACAGGGGAAAACACAGGGCTTAAATACACAAGAGGGAGGGAAGACAATGAGACACAGGTGGAATGAATCAGGGCGGGGACAGGTAATCAACACAGGTGACACAATCAGGGAAGGGAAGCAAAGACACCAGACATGACGCAAGAGGAGAACTTAACAAAATAAAACAGGAAATAACAGACAAGACAGACAAAACAAGCAAAAGTCCGGGGACTGATATGACAGTTCCACTCAGTCCCATTGAAGTGCATGGACGCTGAGCGTCTACGGGCAAATGCATTGACCATAGATCGTATGAGAAAACAGCGCGACGGGAATGTATGAGAAGTGAACAACATCGAGTCTTTTGATTTGTGATAAAGCTGACTCTGAACGAACTCGTCTGTGAGATGAACGTGTTCTAACACATTTGTAGTCAATGAATTGTCAACACAACCGTACATATTTGACCATTTAATTTTTGTAATTTTAGGGGAAACCAAGCTTCCCTTGCAGTCTACAAGAAATCGGCTCTAGTCATTACGGTAATTTCACTCACGCCTTTACAAGAAGCTGGAGAAGAAGACATTTTAGCAGAATTATAACATGAAGTAAATTGTCAAAGGTTGCTAGATTTTGAAATATCTGGGGGAAAAAAGTGCTCTGGAAAAATGGGCAAACAAACTCACTCACAGCATATTTTCTAACCTTTTAGTTAGTCAAAGTAAGAAAACAAAGAAGTCCATGGGGACCATTTTAGGCTTAGGGTTCAAAGGGTTAGGACATCAGAGTGTCCACTTGCTGGTGGTATGCAGACAAAGAGTCCCCATCCTTAATGTGGGCCACCAAGGCCATGTCATATTTAAAAAAGGACATGCCATTGTTATTGCAGGTTATGTTATTTGCGTAGATGGAGAATAAAATAGGGGATAAAACACAGCCCTGAGGGAGTCCAGTGTTTAAAATCATGTTTCTGGATTTAAAACCACATGCTGAGGCCGATCCTGTAGGAATTCCTTTATCCATAAGGTGAGTGCTGGATTGACCTGTAGTCCCACAAGGTGGCTGCAGAGGGTGCGTAGGTCAACTGTATTAAAAGCTGAGGAAAAGTCCATAAATAAAATCTGTGTGTGAGGGTGGGGGGAGTCTAGGTGTTTACGCTCTGTGTCCAGGAGAGTCAGATCTGCCATCTTGCTCATCTGCCACCATGGTTATTAGGAGGTCACTCACCATCCTTTCCATACACTTACAGGGTATGGATGTAAGTGCTACGGTCCTTAAGTCCTTCATCTCCATGGCATTGGACTTCTTTGGTATGGGTACTGGTGTGGATTCCTTCCTGAGGAACACAGCTGGAGTCCAGGAGCCGCTGGAAGAGCTGAGTGGTGACATCACCCAGCTGAGCAGAACATTCCCTCAGCATCCTGCCTTTGAGCCTGTCCGGACCAAAGGCTTTGTTGCTGTTGATCTGGCTCAGTACGGATGTCACCTTGCTTTTATCCACTGCAGTTGGTTGACGGGAGGTGCTGGTGAGGTTCCAGTCAGTCTGATGGGATGATTTGTTGAATCTGCTGTAGTAGATGTTCAGCTGCTCTGCAAAGGTGACAGGATCAGAGCACTGGATCTGGGCTGGTTTCTGGGCTCTACCCGTCATGGTATTGAGTCCTTGCCAAGCCTCCCTTGCAATGCCATGAGTGTCATATCTCTATCTGTTACTCTGCTCTTTTTCTCTCTCTGGCCCTTTAAATCTGTCACACCTCCTCATCAGCCTCATTCTCCTCACCTGTGAGCGCAGCTGTGGCTCACTGGGAGGGGTGTATATATTCACTGCTCTGCTCTTAATTCACTGCCAGATTGTCTTCAGCCCTGTGCGAAACTTTCCAGCGTTGTTCCTGCCTGATTATCCATTCCAGAACCTGACCGTCCCTGACCTGATCTGCCTGCCCGTCGCCTGATCCCTTGCCTGACCTGTCTGCCTGATTCTGTCCGTTCGTCTGATCCCCGGTAACCTACCTGCTTCCGTCCCTGACCACGTCTTCTGCCTCTGCTCCTTTGGCTTCTACTGACTCTCCTGGTTCTGGATCTCCTGCCTGTCCCTGACACCCCTTTAGCCTTACCCCTGTTGGATCTACAGAGACTCTGTTTGAGACTGTTTGACAATTGAACACCTGTTGCCCTTTTATAGTTTGAATAAAGACTATTCGAACTATTACCTCTGTGTTGGTCTGCATTTGGGTTCCGGCTGTATTTGTTACAATGAGTGAATTTTTCCTCCACTTTGTTTTTAGATTGGAGTTTGGTCAGCCTGGTCATCCTTCTCAACTCACTGTTTAATTCTCTGTGTGTGTCTCCCTATAGGAATGCTGCTTTTTTGTTATTCAGACAGTGTTTCATGTCTTTTTGTGACCCAAGGTTTGTTGTTTGGGTACAGCTTGACCTGTTTTGAAGGTATGACAGTGTTTTGTTTGTCAGTCTGTCTTCAGTTTTTGTCTGTATTTTGGAAGCAGCAGAATGACATTATGATGTGAGTGGCCAAGTGGTGGCGGGGCTTTGAAACGTAGGCCCCTGGTATGCTACCTAAGCACAGGTCTAATGTTTTATCAGGTCTAATGAATGATGAAATGTACTGTTCCAGTTTTGGGAGTAAGGTGGTGACATCACATCTGTTAAACTCCCCTAGCAGGAACACAGGCTGATCACTGCTGTGATTTACAGCTTTGTAACAATCTGCATTGCGTTCTGCTGCAAATGCGTTATCAGGGCCAGGCACATATGCTAAAATAACAGTAATTTGTGTAAACTCCCGCGGTAAGTAGTGTGGTCTGAATAGCCCCTTTGACACAGGACCTGTGTTCTGGGAATATTTCCCTTTAATTCCGGAACGACGTCTATGTAAACAAAATGGTGGGATAATTTGGTCCCACCTCTGTCACAGCTCTGTAACACCTCTGGAGGTGGTAACAGACCCGTGATAAAGGTGGAATCACAATTCTGGAACGCTATGTAAAAGGAACATCTCTCATTCCGCAACCAAGGTGTGACGTTTTGATGACGTATTGCGTGCGTGACCCCCCCCCCCCCCCCCACGCTGGGGGGATTTAAAAATGAGCGCGGGCTAGTGTACATTAAACAAACATGTCAACGCAACCAGAAAGATGTGAAACTGGGGAGACGCCAAGATCTGCGAGGCGTTGTCACTTTGGGCGGAGGACTCTATCCAGGCTAACACTTGTGGAACGGTGAAAGACGGGCTGACTCTGGAAAGCTTAACAACACCGCTATGCTTGGGGTATTTCCGACGCGCAAATTATGTGTCATACTATACGCTGAACTGCGTCACTGCCCCTTTGATTCCAGAATGCAGGTCCACTGTGTAAAAGTCCAGCCTGTCTCACCTCTGTTAGTCCTTTGTCTTGGGTGTGGAAATCGGTCAATGGTGGCAAAAAAGTGGGATCACGATCTCACCTTTTTTCCAGGATCTCTGTAAAAGTGGCTAATGACAGTCACGATTTCATGATGCTGGCTACACTCAGTTTCTCTCACTGTGTAGCTGCCAACCCATTGTTTGTTTACAGCCATGCAAAGCCCGCCCCCAATTGATTTCCTTGTTGTTAGAGTGTCTCTATCAAAGCATGCAATGTGAAATCCAGCTAAATCGACATCGATAAGGTCCTCTGGTAACCATGTCTTTGTGAAGCAAACGAGACTGGTTTGAAGGTAGTCTGAGTCGAATTTGATGAGTGCAGAATGTTCATTCATTTTGTTGCGCAATAACTGCACATTTGACAGAGTTATTGCAGGTAGTGGCAGCCTCCTATCTCTTCTTCTGATTCTGTTATGGATTCCCCCTCTGGATCATCTTTTCCTGTGATTTCACTTGGTGTAAAAAGTCCCAGATAGATACTGAGATGTCTCATTCAGAAGAGAGGGTCTCACCTGCAAGTTCAAGGGAGGTAAGCTGCAAATCCAACAGTGTCTCCTATGAGTAGGTGTTTCTTCCTGGGTCCACCAGTGCAGATCAGTTAGCAGATACTGGCTCCAGGAGGGCGATCAAAATCCATAAACTTGCCAAAAGTTTCCGAGTCATGTTGTTGTAGTAGTTACCACACTTGATGTTTTCAGAAATAACAAACACGTAACCATTAAAAAACCATCCAAACACACAGAGAGCACGTTGTGAGTCGCTCACAGAGTAACACCCCATCTACAAGAAAGAAATGCACAAAACTATCTGCAACAGTGAGTAAAAGCACATGAACCATATTGGTGATGGGCTGAAATGTGAATCATTCATCCAGTGGTGGAGTAATATCTGTAGTTTCTGGTGTTGCACAATTAAAACACAGCTTTTTGGAGTCAAACAGCCCAGGATCATGAAAGACGAGTGAACGCCACTTGAGCAACTGCAGAATTAGAGTAAAGGTTTTCCATTGTTTGTCGCTGCATCTGTATGTAGATCAAGAGTTTCAACAATTTATAAGCAGATTTATCCTTTACTGGCATACTATTAAACTTTTGTTACTGTGTGTTTGTCCCGTACATGGAGCAAGTATTTTATGAGCAGTAAGTCCCTTGGGGCTGTGACTTTGAGAGATTTTCCATCAGTTAATAATACTGTAATTTTAACCATGGTGTCTTGGGGATTATACTTCCAAGTGCCCCATGGGACCTTATTCTGTAAAAAAATATGAAAGATGGTTAACATCTAGAGATATTTTTTTATTCTGTTTGAATTGAGCTTACAATGTAGATGATATTTTTGGATATTTAACCTTTAACTTGTTTACAAAGTTAAATAAATGAAAATGAATATTCCACTTCATGTGCAGCCATGCATTCCACATTAAAATTAATACTTTTTCAAAGTTTTCCGCTGGTGGCAGACGTTCTACTGCGTGAATGCAGCCTCACTCAATTTTTCCACCGAACACCTCCTGGAAAAAGGTTGTCTTTTCTATTTTTCCTCATATCTATAAACCTGTTGATATCCTCTGTCATAATCTTTAACAGTAGGTGTGTTTCTCCTTACAACCAGGAATGCGGACTCATCTTTAGAGCATCCATCTCTGCTAGAGACCATCTTTGTCTTTACCCCTGCTGGCTATAAACAGAGGCTAGATGTCATAAACCTGTAGATTAGATTCATTTTTGAAATGTGTGGTCCAAAAAAATCCTCATGAAACTGGAATAATACCAGTATGTTCCATATATCTAAATGGGAAAATGCAGCATTAAAAAATAGGACTAATTTAGAATGTGGAAGTGGAATACGGTGTTTATATGACACCTGTGAATTTCAGACTATTATCAAACTAAGAATAATGGTGGAATACTTTAAAAATTCATGCTTCTAGGACCAAAAGAGAGTTTGTTCGAGGTGCTCTTTGGAAAAAGGGATTCATAAAGTAGATAACGAACTGGAAGAAAACTCCAAGGCACTCTTTTTAAACATTAAAATGCCTTTATTACCATGGCATGGTCATATCGAAACCTTAAAAAACACTTCTATGTGTTTTGGCTTCAAACCTTCATCAGGAAGTCAGTTGACTTAATGGTAGAATACTAGTGTGGATGTAAACGTACTCACTGTAATGACTTAAAGCTATACCTACCGATGTGGCATTTCTCACAGCACTTAGTAAAAGTTTGAACATGAACAACCCGCCTCCCTCCAAAGCCCCGCCCCCTTCCCTCTGCCTGAGCACTGAGGCTCCTCCTCCTCTCTCCTCCTCTAATCTGATGCGCGATGAAAACAGAGGAGGAAGCAGAGGTGGAGGTCCGGTCCGTTTAGGCGTGTCCGCGGACCCCTCCCTCAGTAATCAGATGCATCATCCACCTGCCGCGGGCCCGCGGCTCCTGTTCCATCAGTAGACCTGGTCTGTGCAGTACTGGGTCAGTGTCGTCACTGCAGTGCCCAGAGGATGGGCGCGCGCACTGTGAACGCGCGGCCTCCGCGAATTTTCCGTGGACATTTGAAGTTTCATAGTCCATACAGTTATCATCCTACATCATCTTACATGTGTGACACCATGTACATGTACCTGTATGAGTCCCACCGTCATAAAAGCTGAGCTTTATGCAGACCTGTTCAGTCCAGTACAGCTGACTTCCAGACTTTTATCTCCATCCTTCATTCATCAGACTCCTATTTGTGCCCCTCAGTTGTCGTTTCTGTTCATAAATCAGGTTTTTCCCTTCCACATGTGCATGTCAGTTCTATCCAAACACATCCTAGACAGTAGACTGTGGTCAGTGTCAGGAGAAGCAGCGCCAGTGAAGCGTCAGATTCAGAGGGACACATATCGGATGTGAGACGGCGATAATGGATCGGATGCTGGACGGCCGTAATGGATGATTGACAGGAGGCTCAGTCAGGTTCGGCCAATTATTTTATTCGGACCGACTAAAATGATTGGTCAGACTTTCATTAGAAATATATGAGAATTAAACATTTTTGAGTTTCAATACCTGTTGGATTTCTTTTCCATTTTAGTTTGACACACACTTATTAGGAGCATTTTCAGATGACAAAAGAAAAATGTAAAAATGCCACATCATACGGTATAGCTTTAAAGCGGGGGTGTCAAACTCATTTTACTTCAGGGGCCACATTAAGTCAAATTTGATCTGAAGTGGGCCAGACTGCTGAAATAGTAGCATAATAATATATAAATAATGTCAACTCCAAATTTTCATATGTTTTAGACCAAAATAAGTAAAATTATGCCATGAAAATGTTTTCATCTACCAACTGTCCTTTAAAACAATGTGAATAACATGAACAAACTGAAGTTTCTTATGAAAACGAAGTGCAATTTTCACAATATTATGTCTCATTACAATTTACAGATTACAGTGGATCAACAAATACACAAAGCATTTAATAACAGGCAGAATACTGGTAAACTTTCATTTCAGACATTTCAAAATGTTTGTATTTGTTCAGGTTATTCCTGTTTTTTTGTGAAATGATAGTTTATTGTAGTGAAAATACAGTTAAATGACATCCACATTGTCCCTTTGAACATCATTCCTTACATTAGTTCCATTACTTCATGGTACCTAATAAAGCAGGTACACTCACTGTTCATGCAGAGGTGGACCTTACAGACCCTGTAGACCACGTTTCACCTGAGATTGTTGACTCACTGTCCTCACTGGAACTGTTGCTGTCACTGTCTTGTAATATATGTGAAAATTACCAAAAATAGTCACTTGCCCAATAAAGGGTTAACCTCTGTGCACCCATCATGACCCCACAGGCGTCTCTACATGTCAGAGCTCAAATAGAGAAGCTCTTCTTCTTGTCTCAGGCTGTGTTTCCTCTGAAGGCCATTATCATATTTGTCTTTCCATCCTAGACCTAAACAACATGACAGGGAGGGAAA
The DNA here is from genome assembly GCF_902148855.1 of Sphaeramia orbicularis. Classification (NCBI taxonomy): domain Eukaryota; kingdom Metazoa; phylum Chordata; class Actinopteri; order Kurtiformes; family Apogonidae; genus Sphaeramia; species Sphaeramia orbicularis. The sequence continues at coordinate 44,989,151 of NC_043962.1, read as the reverse complement.
ACAAAGCAAGCAGTGAAGCGTGGAGCTCCTGGGCCCTGGGTCTGCCTTTAAATATTAATAGACTAATTATAATAGATTAATAGATTTCCCTCAGGTCTAGTAGAGATTGGGTGTAAAACTTTGGAAGCAGTTTTAACTTGTTAGAAACACGATGAAAACTCTAAACCCTTTCCAATTAGAGCACAGGTGTCAAACATACGGCCCGGGGGCCAAATCCGGCCCGCTAAAGGGTCCAGTCCGGCCCTTGGGATGAATTTGTGAAAAACAAAAATTACACTAAGATATTAACAATCCTTTTAGTTCAGGTTCCACATTCAGACCAATTCAATCTCAAGTGGGTCAAATCGGTAAAATACTATCATAATAACCTGTAAATAATGACAACTCCCAATTTGTCTCTTTGTAAAAATCAATATTTTCATGTATTTACACTAAAAGTGTAATTTCACAAAAAACGTGAATAACCTAAACAAATTTGAACAACCTGAAATGTCTTAAGAGAAGAAAGTGCAATTTTAACAATATTCTGCCTGTTACTAAATGTTTTGTGTGTTTGTAGATCCACTGTGATCTGGAAGTTATAATGTACATGTGTAAATGATAAACTGAGGCAGAATATTGTTAAAATTACACTTATTTTTTCAGTTTGTTCATGTTATTCACATTGTTTGAAAGGATAATTTGTAGATGTAAATCTGTTCGTAATGTAAATGTACTTTTTTTTTGCTCTAAAACATAGAGAAAAGTTTGTAGTTGACATTATTTATGTATTATTATGTTATTATTTTACCGGTTCAGCCCACTTCAGGTCAAATTTTGCTGAATGTGGCCCCTGAACTAAAATGAGTTTGACATTGAATTAGAGGAAAACAACCTCTCTATAAAATATCTGTAAGTATAAAATAAATGAGGTTGTGTCAATGAATATACAGTATTTAATTAATTTTCTCTTTTAACTTTTCATCACAGATTTCCAAAGTGTGTATGATTTTTGTATTATTACAGTGATCAAAGTATATTTTACTGCCTGAAACTATGGGAATTGACTGAACTTTCTGATGCCAAATGCAAAGGTTGCTGGCTTTTGTTTTGTTTACCATGCAACAAAGATCTTGTCTGTAACACTGATCCATCCCTCTGTGGATTAGCTGTAGGATGTATTCTTCATGCACGCTGCCAACTGAATCCCCACGAGTGGAAAAGATAATTAATCATGGAGTTCATTCCATACGTGACCTGATGGTATGAGACCCAGATGAAAAATCAGTTGTCTGACATTTCTATCTACTAATTTAACATAGGACTCATTTACATTTGACATGATTGAGTTTATTTATGACAACACAAAAAATGCATGGATGCATGTTGAGATTTATCTGAAATGTGTTTTTATTTTAGCTGATTTGCCTGACTTGTGTATAAAAACAGGTGAATAAAAGGAAGTTGGATTATAAAAGGGCATAGGTGAAGTTTGCATGTTCTCCTTGTGTCTGTGTGGGTTCTCTCCAGATACAACGACATACACAGCAGGTTGACAGGTCAATCTAAATTGCCTGTAGGTGTGAATGTGAGAGTGAATGGTTATTAGTCTGTATAAGCCAGCCCTGCAATGAACTGGGGAGATGCTCATGGTGTACCCACCCACCACCGCCTTCACCCACTGAGAAGACTCCTGCACCACTGAGACCCTTTTTAGAATCAAGCAGTTCAGAAAATAAAGAATGAATAAATTAATCATAAAAGAAAAGGACATTTTATTCATATTTGATCATTTTTTTCAGAAAATTCATAAATCATGTGTTTCCATTTACACCTATAACAAAAAATATTGAATTGGTTCCATTAAACCCCTGCAAAAGAAGATTATGTAATCAAATAAAACATCACTAAAGCCAAGAAAAGCATATAGGAAATGTGATGGACAAATGCTTTCCTTCCAAAATATACCCAGCATAAATCTGCACAGATCTCACATTTTCCTCTGCGTTTTTTCTAATCTGCCATTAAAAAAGCTGCTTCAGAGAAGTTAAAGTTCTTGCCTTTTGCTGCAATTTTTAACTTTTTGCTATTTAAATGTACAGACTTCCTACCTGGCATTTCTGTTCACCAAATTAACCCATAAAGACCCAAACACCCACCTTCGACCAAAACCATGTACTGATGTAAACTGTTTAATACCTATTGATGCACTAATCTATACATACATGTAAATAATTGGTGGAAAATACAGTTAATCATCTTTTCATGGTCATTAGATATGACCCATTAGCATGTTCAGAGGCTCCGTAGTAAAAAAGGAAACACCATCATCTTCTACAACAGGGGTGTCAAACTCATTTTAGTTCAGGGGCCACATTCACCCCAATATGATCTCAAGTGGACCGGACCAGTAAAATAATACCAGTGAAAAAAGTAAAATTACATTATGATAAGGTTTATATCTACATCATTTCCTTAACAATCTGAAAAACGTGAACAACTTGAAATGTCTTAAGAAAAACAAGTGCAGTTTTAACAATATTCTTTATCAGTTTATTATCCACACATGTGCATTACAGCTTACATTACAATTACAAATACACATAATATTAATAAAATTGCATTTATGTTTCTCAAGACATTTCACGTTGTTCATGTTTCTTCAGTTATTCACATGTTTCTTCAGTTATTCACATTTTTTGTAAAAGGATAGTTTGTTAATGTAAACATTTTCATGTAATTTTCCTTTTTTTTTTTTTTTTTTTTTTTTTTACACTAAAACAAAGATAAAATCTGCAGTTGTCATTATTTATAGGTTATTATGACAGTATTTTTCTGGTCTGACCCAACTGAGATCTAATTGGTTTATATGTGTATGTATGGAACCTGAAATAAAATGATTTTTACACTACTGATTGTTAATTTCGTCAGTATAATTTTTGCATTTCACAAATTCATCTTAGGGGCCAGATTGGACCCTTTGGTGGGCTGGATTTGGCCCCCGGGCCACATGTTCGACACCTGTGTTGTACAACATTGATTCATCAGTAAAACTCATGGAGTTGGATCAGTGATAATGGATGGAGAGGATTGTTTTTACGTTCAATTATTGATACCTTTGCTGAAAAAGTCACTTTTTCTTCAGTTTTCTCTGTTTCTGGTGTAATTACCATCAACTTTAATCTGAGTTTTAATGAACATCTACATGATCAGTGAATTAAACATAGGAAAATGCAAGATTTTCTTTGACAAAACACAAAATAAAGAGGTTAATATTACAATAAATGCTGATAAATCACCTAAGAGAGGTTAAATATAGAGCAAATGTTATTTGGGAACTGCCATGAAAGTAGCACTGGGTCTTTATGGATTAAAGCAATGAACTGGAGACCTCTGTTATTTGGACAAAAGTGTGACTAATAGAAGTGAATTTGCCCAGTCCCACTGTTGCTCATGCTCAGTGACTGTCTCATAGTGAAAAGACAATCAACGATATAATAGCAACCCATGTCATTTGCTTCGTCTTTCTCACTTTCACATCGGTGAGTCGCTCTACACCTGCTGTTTTTCTTTTGGTTCTGCGACTGAGCCTTAGGGCAAAGGAATGTTTTAATTAAGTCCATTGAAATTCCAAACATGGTGTCGACTAACGGTAAATAGCATGAGGGCTAATTTATAAAACTATACCATTCGGTAGTCACGGCTCACTGCAAGCAAGCACCGATTGCAAAGATTTATGAAACTGTCATTTGTATGCATTAATAGCTATTACAGATCATTTTATGTTTCCACACACGCACACATACATTCAACATAAAGGTATCCACTTTATAATGGACAAAGCTTAGATGTGGTTAGAGGTGATGGAGCTAAATAAGCATGAAAGTCAGTGGTGAGGATTAAACAGATTGCTCTCCTTATGACTACTGTTCCTAGGAGCAATTATCCCACTGTGGCTTTTAACATGCATGCACAAAATATGATTACATGGCAGCTAGGCTCTTCTTCACCTGAGACATGAACACTTAATCCATATCAATTCAGTTTTAATTGAACTGCAGCAACCAGTAAGGATGCATTTCCACGTCTCATCAGGCTCAGGGAGAATTGAATGTGTACAGCGTGACCCAGGCGTCACCCCACTGACGTGTAATCATGGCCTGGTTGATATTCCCAGCGGTGTCTTTTTACTGTTTGTTAGGATTTGTTGCCGCAGACCCCTAGGGCAACAGTTGCGTGTCTCTGCTTCATATCCTGAGTCCCGTTACTGAACATTGTAAAGTACAGCAAATATTGATCCTTCTTCTGTGGTACATGATGGTGCTCACATCTTAAATAGGTCTTTGTTTCTGATAAGGCAGCATCCGAGGGAAAGGTCAACAAAATTTTGTAAAAAGAACAGAAGATAAGAGAATCTTACACCTCTGGAGTATATTGGAAAATTATGTAACTAGCCAGATTTATGGTATATGTTCCACAGCTTCATTCCGTATCATTCATCCATCATCTATTCTTGCAGAAAATTAAGCCAAAGCCCAAACTCTATATTATGTAACTAGACTTTTTAATAACATTTATTGAATCAGTTAAAATCTCTAAATGATAAGTGTTAAATCCTAGAAATAAAAATGTTATTGCTCTGTGCAAGTTAATTACTTTTGGGTCTGTGATTGCAAAAGAAGAATTATCTTAAGATTTTTATGATACTGTCCTGTTTTATTCTAAAATCTTCTTTTTTTGCTGAATAAGAATACAATGGTTTTAAACTGCTTTAACCCTCTATGGTACGCATTATGATCCCAGTGAAAGAAAAAATGTTTGGAGTGTTTTTTTATGTCTCAAAATAGACTAAATAAACATAATCTGAAGAATTTTTTTTTTTTGGAAATTTTGGGGGTTTGTTGCCTATAGGCAACATTGTACCATAATGGTTCATAAGTGAAAAAGAATGTTTTTTTTTCCAGTTTGAACATTGTTTATTTACCAAGCACATGCAAAAATATTCAATAACATCCAGAAGTCACAATTCATTTAATTTTAAATTCAAAAACATTATAAAATGAGGTCTTAAAAGGTTTCTTGTCTAAATGTTGCCTGTAAGCAACATTGTACCATTTAGGAACCCATTGAAATAAATGTGTAAAGTGTAACTAAGTCTAACTAACTTTAAACTACTTATCTCAACAAAGATCCTAACCATTTGAAAAACAAGAAACATGTGTCAAACTCCAGTATTTGCTCATCACTGCTTCATTTCAGTGCATGCTTTCTGTCAGTCCCCTGTGTCTTTCCTGACATGTGTTGCCATCACTTGTGCTGATGCTGCTCAGTGCTCATCTCGCAGGTAGGTGGCACATTTTGTGCTCTGCACTTTCTCCATACTCTTACATCCAAGGTATTTACACCTGCCCTTTTTTTCCCCACCAAAATAGGCCAATGGTCAGTGTTGCCCTGACAGACAGATGCTGATACTAATGGTGAATACTGCTGTGGCGATTCCATAATGGTTCACTGTTGCCTAAAGGCAACATGTGCAATTTATCATAATGGTACATTGTTGCCGCAGGGCAACGGCTGCATTTTAACAATTTTCCATTATTTAATTAGCTAATAAATTGCATGAAACTATCAAAGCATAAAGTTTACACACCTATTAGTGCGAGGAAATTTTTTTCCAGACAGAAAAGGGCCAGGAAATAATGTTTTGAAAGTTTTTTTTGCAGCAGGATAGCAAAGCTGTTTTCCTGAGAAAAGTCACGTGAAAAAGGGTTTCAAACTGGCTTCCTGGAGGTCATTTGACTAATTAAAGCATTTCTATTGTTTCCTTATGGTTTTCCCTCTTTTCTAAAGTATTGTATCATTTACTGGGATGCATTGTGACAGGCCAAAAATGGGTCTGTTGCCTGAGGGCAATGTGGTACCATAGAGAGTTAAACACAGGAGTAACACTTAAAATGCATGAAAATGTTCAGATATAGGACAAATTCAATACAATATTTAGTTCCTGTTTTATTGAAGTAATGATGCACTGAGTATTTCAGAACCAATCAGAAACCATACATGATGTGCATATACAGGCCATGTTTAGTATTTATACTCAGATTTGTTGAATGGCACAAAATAAAAAGATATTTTTCAGAAATGAGATTAGGCCGAGCTGTTACTGAGTGAAATGTTGGAAGAATGTTGAATGAAAAGCTCAAGGAGAAGAAGAGTTTAAACATATGTTAAAACATTAAGTACTCTGGCCATCGCTCAGTAATTTAAGAAAATCCATGAAATAGACAAAACACAAGGTTACGAAAACATCTTCATTTATCTGACAACACATGCAATGGAAATTCTTACAACACAAGCAAATACGGAATGTATGTATTTGCTTGTGTTGGGAGGAGCAGCCACACATGTCAAACTAATGATGTTTTCTTCATTTACTCTTTTTTGTTTTAAGCTGCAGTGTCTTGAACTCTCTCAGAGGTCATACATTATCCTTTTGACTCATTCAAAGTTACATACTTCACACAAACAAAGTGCTTGATATCATACATAAAGGTAACATCTTATAATAACTGTGACCAGACTTTTACATCTCCAGTGCCAGAGAGAACAATTCCACAGGTCATTCCTCCCCACAGCCATCAGTTCACAGTAAACCCCCCCACCCCATATCTCACCATGTGCATGTGCAACCACAATGTAAATATGTAAATACTATTGAAAAATGTTTAAATTGTATTTTATTTTATATTTTTATTTTATTTTTTATTTATTTGTCAGCCCTGCGATGAACTGGCAACATGTCCGGGGTGTACCCCACCTTCGCCCATAAGTAGCTGGGATAAGCTCGAGCCACCCCATGACCCTAGTGAGGAAAATGAATCAGTGAATGAATATTTTTAATTCTAATTCTCTATTTCTATAAATATTTATACCAAAATTCTGTCTTTTTTTATATTTCATTTCTCACTGTCTTTTTCTTTGCACTTGTTTGTTGTATGTTGCTGCTGTTAAACTGTGAAATTTCCCCATGGTGGGATAAATACACTCTCTCTCTCTCTCTCTCTCTCTCCTTTGACACATGCACATAACATCCTATGTCCATTTTTCATCTTGAAGCTGCTGACAAACATACTGGCAGAAGCACACCCCTCCCTGCAGGTGACCAGGAGAGCTGGGATATGGAAAGGGAAAGTGTCTTTTAGCAAGGCAGCAGGCATAACCAGGTGAGAAGAAGAGCAGGGCTCTGTGAAACATATCGTCAGCAGATGTTTGCTCTGAAAATGTTTTTGTAAACTCACGCTTGCAACCGTCGAGCGAAACATACACAAGATAAATTTTAGAATTGGACCGACAGCCCATTAACACCTTTTCCTCAAAGAGAACTACATTTGCTTGACCTAGCGCTTTCTGCAACTCTCTTACAATGTATTTCTCATCATCCTTTTTCCAAAGGCAGATTTGAACTAACAACCCCAATGGAGCGCTGAAGAAAGCAACAAAGATCCAGCTGAAATAATTAATAGCGCAAAATCTCTCACAATAGAAAAAGGCCACATTTAACATAGCTTTCAAGCCCGCTGACATTAAGACTACAATAACTATTATAGCAGTAATGTAGACCAGTACCCTCAGCCAGAGCGAACGCAGCCATACTTTTTCTTTAGCCACACTGTTGATGATCCTCAGAGCTTTTTTGTACGTTTCTTGGTCCTTAATGATCAGACGTAGTTGGTCTGGCACCTCCATGTCACTGAACACCCCACAGTCCCACTTAAAGAGTCCTTCATCATTGGCCGCGATCAACGGCTGCAGGGCCTTCCCGTTGTAGATGGAGGGAGGCTGGTAGGGCACCACAGCCGACCCTCGAAGTTGCTGGTTGGGGGTACACAGCACTTTGAGGAGCTTATACATAAAGTCTGGGTCCTTGGCCTCCAGGTAGGTGAGATGGCAGAGGTGGAGAGGAACGGAGACTCCTGACTCCAGTAACACTGGGACAACGGGCTTCCTCTCCAGGCAGTCTCTAAACAGAGACATGTTGGCCTCCAGGAGACACCACCGGCTCCTCACAAACTCTGAGCTGAGGACCAGCAGGACCTTCTGGCTCTCCTGGATGCATTCGGACATGTTGTCCAACACGGTGCGTCCTGGAAGGAAGTCGCGCTCGTTGTAGCAGATCCGAAGGCCGCAGGACTCCAGCTGGGGGATGACGGAGTGGGTCCACTGGTAGTCAGTGCTGCTGTAGCTGAGGAACACATGGTAACGCTCGCTGTCCCTCAACGTGGGAGGGACAAATGTAGGTATAGACAGTGGGACATTGGGCTGGTTGTTTGCAAATGAAGTCAGGGGCTCCATTATCTGTAAAAGACAACTTCAGTTAAGTTATAACATCACTTTTAATTTAGGGATGCACCTACTGTTAGTGTTTATACGTTTAGAGTTTGGAAAGTACACTGTAAATCTGAATTAGGATTTATGGGAATTAAAAAATGCTTTAAACATTTCTGAGCGGCCATGGCTCAGATGGTAGAGTCCAATAACCGAAGGGTTGGCGCTTCGAATCCCGCTCTGTCCACGTGCTGTCGTGTCCTTGGGCAAGACACTTCACTCTCCTTGCCTCCAGTGCTGCTATTCACACTAGTGTATGAATGTGTGTGAATATTCGGTGGTGGTTGGAGGGGCCGTAGGTGTGAATTGCAGCCACGCTTCTGTCAGTCTGCCCCAGGGCAGCTGTGGCTACAGATGTAGTTTACCACCACCAGAGGGAGAATGTGAGAGCGAATGAATAATGGATCCTCTGTACACGCTTTGAGTATGTGTTCATAGAAAAGCGCTATATAAATCTTATCCATTATTATTATTATTATAACCCTTTATTGGGCAAGTGACTCTTTTTGGTATTTTCCACATACTTTAAAAGACAGTGACAGTAACAAGGATAGTGAGTCAACAATCTCAGGTCCAATGTGGTCTACAGGGTCTGTAAGGTCCACCTCTGCATGAACAGAGAATGGACCTGCTTTGTTAGGTACCATGAAGTAATGGTACTAATGTAAGGAATGATGTTCAGAGGGATAATGTGGATGTGACAGGTGTCTGGATCAGCACTTATGTTGGTTTAATGTTCTAAAATACATGTTCCTTTCATGTGTTTTTCTTGTATTTTTTATATATACTTCTTGGATTTTTTTTTTTTTTTTTTTTTTTTTTGCAATTTATGGGTAAGAAACCAAATATGGTCATTTCATTAACCTTGATTTTCTACATAACAAAACATTTTGAAAAATTTCACAAAAGTAATTAAGTCTTGTTATGTCCTCCAATAACACACTAAGGTAAAAATTTTGAATTTCAAACTATTTCTATGAGTTACATATAAAGGGTTATGAGGGATCAGAAATTAAATTATGATGGTGGCCAAAATTATTAGAACACCTGACAGATCTGTAAATATTGACCTTTTTGGCCTCCAAAATGAGTTCATT